>NW_015167552.1:463780-466951 GCF_001447785.1 Gekko japonicus
AAGCGAGTCCCGGCCCGCTCCCCGCCCGGCGCCATCTTCGGACTCCGGCCACGCCACCGCGCTGAGGGAAGGAGGGAGGGGAGTGGAGGGAGGAGGGAGAAGCGCCCCCGGGGGAGGCTGAGCCCCTTCCTGAAAAGTTCGGGAGGTGCTGACGCTCCTCACCGGCCCGCTCCCCGCCCGGCGCCATCTTCGGACTCCGGCCACGCCACCGCGCTGAGGGAAGGAGGGAGGGGAGTGGAGGGAGGAGGGAGAAGCGCCCCCGGGGGAGGCTGAGCCCCTTCCTGAAAAGTTCGGGAGGTGCTGACGCTCCTCAGCCCCCCTGAAGATTACGCGCCTGATGCCAGCGGCTCCCAACGTAGAATTTTTGCTCACAAGACTCCACAGCTTAGAGGGAGCATTGCGCCTACACCTGTCCTGCAAGGATTTTCAACAGAGCTTTTTAAAAACTCTCCGGATTGCCTGTGGGTGGCACATTAATGTGTACATGCCGGGGATTCTCGTCCACGCGAAAGACTCCAGCGTCTGTGCCGAACCCTCCGCGGGGGAGAAGGGTCGGCATGGAATCCTTCTCCAGAGGGGCAAAACAAGGGAGCTAATGGAGGAATTAGTGTTGGGTATTACAAGTTGAAAACACTCAGTATATCTGGGGTTAAATGTTTGTTTATGTTACTCACAGGAAGTAACATGTTTCTCATGTAACCAATGTTCTTTAGCTGTAGAAAGCCCGGGAATTTTCTCCCTGATCTAGGAATTTGATTGGGACTAAAGTGTCGAGGTGTATTACCATTTTATGGCTTCTCTTCCCGTCTTTGTTTGGCGTTCTGAAGAAGAAGAGCAGCCAAAATCTCGCTTCTAGTTTTGTCTTTGTAGTGTAAGGATGTAGCCAACTATGCTCTTTTGTTATTTTCATCCCAGTTACCCTTCCCATGCTAGAATTTAGTAAAAACTTTATATTTTAATTATATTTTAATCACACATGGACTCTCAGTCTGAATTATTTTACTCTGGCTCTGCTGGACTAGCTTAGCTCTGCTAAATACCATTTTTTCAATATCTCACCGTCACCCAACAATTAGTATCAGGTTTCCTTTTCATCCTTTTCATCACCGCCGGTAGAAATCAATCCGGGGACGGAATCTTGTTTATTTGGTAGATTTAAAAAAACCAAAAACCCTTTGTCCCAAGAGCTCAGCCTGGTCACGATCAAGAACGGAGAAACAAATGGCCACACCAGTGGGGTGGGGGGAGAGAAGCAGGCGCCAGGTGGCTGGAGTTATCAGAGCTCGGTAGAGCCTTACGCGTTTCGCCATAAAGCTTCTTCAGGGGATCTTCTGCAGGGTTTTTCAAATCGCGCCTTGAGCAGCTGCTCAACGCGTCGGGATCCAAAAAGCTCTAATAAATCCTTTCCCCCCCGGCACCTGGTTCTTTTTCTCTTTTCTTTTTCTTTTCCCTGAGAAAGCGTGAGCAGTCCGGCTCCCCCCCACCGCTGTTCCTCTCCTGCCTTGAAAAGCCCATAAATCCGCCGTGACATGACCCCGCTCTCCTCCTCCACCACCACCACCCTCGCCACATGGATATGACAGACCCCCCCCCCGCCTCCGGGGAAAGAGACACTCCAAGGCAGGTCTACTCGCGAGATTTCCTGGGGGGAGGGTCCCTAGGGCGGCCGGGCGGCCTCGCGTAGAGCCTTGATCAGGGCTGCCAGCAATCTGGAGAGGGAGAGAAGGCCGGTCCCGTCAAAAGAGAGGCTGAACGCACGGCAACGGGGCAGCCGAAGGGTTTCATGGCACGGAGGGAAACGCCCATCGCCTGGCGAAGAAGAAGCCCCATGACGCCGAAAGGGAAGGGACGTTTTCTTCACCAGGTTCTTGGCAACCCTGTGCCTTATGCAGAGTCACCCGCAGCCCCCTCCCCTTAATGCCCCCTCTTGGGGATCTCAGGCAAAGAAATTTTCCCACACACACACACACACACCTAGGCTGTGATCACACACGCGCAATAATCCACTTTTAATGCACATTCCAACTGGACTTTACTGTGGCCCATTCTAGCATTCACTCCATTCTTTTACCAAACCCACACTGGAACAGAAGAAGATGCGGCTGGAAACCACATTCAAATATCCCGGGAGCCAAAACCTGACCGATTTCCCACAAGCGCTGCTCCACGCTCGCTCTTCTCTTTTGCCCCATGGTATGTGTCAATTTCACACAAGGTGCTGTTTTTTTGAGGATTGATTAGAGGCGGGGAAAATCCCGGGGCAAAATGCAGCGAAGCAGCTTGTGTGAAATTGACACGTACCATGGGGCAAAAGGGAAGAGCGAGCGTGGAGCAGGCTTGTGGGAAATCGGCCCCTTACTGACTGCAGCGTCACCCCTGAACGGCCACAAAACTGCCATAAATCTATGCAGACAGTACCCTAAAACCCAGAGATCAAAGGAAGTTAAACCTGCATGGAATGTGGACGCTACCCTAAGATCGGACAACCGAAGAAAGGAAAGTGGCATGCCATGCAGAGGGGAATGTCTGTTCCAAGGTGGGTTTGATAAAACAATGGAGGGAGAAGCCAATGCAGCATCGCCCTGTGTGTGAACTGGCAAAATCCAGCCGGAAAGCGCATTGACAGTGGATTCTTTAGTGTGTGTGTGATCGCAGCCGTACACTTTTTGCCCGGCCACGGGCGCCTCGAGGTCCAACCTAGCTGTGAGTCAGGCAACAGCCAGGAAAGCACAGCGAAGATGGTTGGGGGGGGCGCGCTTGTGGTCACCTTTCGAGGCTCAGGCAGCCCCCCCAACCCCACCGCCTGCCCGGCCCAGGAGCTCGGGCGGGCTGAGGCTGGAAAGAGGCCCGGACGGCCGAGGCGGCGGCGGCGGCGCTCAGAGCAGGAGGACGGCCGGTGCGTAAAGAAAAGCAGACGTTTATTTACACAGTCCCGCAAAGTCACAACTGTCCTCCACGTCCGCGCTCCGGATCCAGCGCCGCTCCTCCTCCGCAGTTCCGCCCGGAACAGATGAGGCGTTTTCTCCGGCCTCCGCCTCGCGGCGTCTTTCCTCTGCGTCCCTCCCTGCCCTGCCCGAAGGGGAGGCGGCCGGGAGACAAAAGGGGGGAAGGGGGGGGTCCGTCTGAAAGGGAAGAAGCCCTTCTGTTTCCGTGGCAAAGACATTCGGGGTG
>NW_015167552.1:468061-470834 GCF_001447785.1 Gekko japonicus
CCCTTCGGTTCATGCAGGGAGAGGCGGCGGCGGCGGCGAGGAAGCGGCTATGTCCGCCTCGGGCGTGTCCGGCCGGCCGGGCGCGGCTCCTCCTCCTCCTCCTCCTCCTCCTCCTGCGCTTCACACCAGCGAGGTGACGGGCGGGATCTTGCCGCTCTCCTCCTCCCAGGGCTGGAGGTTCTGCAGGGCGAAGAGGGACGAGTTGTGGAGGCAGAGCGGGTCCGGCTGGATGGAGTCGTTGAGCGACTTCTGGAAGGCGTCGTGCTGGAGCTGCAGCATCAGGCGGCTGGCCTGCTGCCGCTCGGCCTCCCGCTCCTCCGCCGTCTGTCTCCTGCGGGCACGCAAAGCACACACCCCCGGGTCAGCCCGCTCGCACGACACGCCTCCCCCCCCCGCTCCCCTCCCAGGAGCCCTCCCGCGGAAGAAGGCCCCGGCAAGGGCGGCCCGGGGCCGAGAAGAGCCTGGCAGCGAGTCCAGGTGGCGCCCGGGCGCCGTCGGAAGAGAGGCCTGCCTGCTGCCTGGCCCTTCCCCGGAGCCCCCAGTCGAGGGGACGCCTGCCAGGAAGGGATCGCGCGTTCGCACGTGACGAACACGGAACCCTCCCGCCTCCCGCGACCCCTTCCCAAGCCGCCCTCTCCCCCCCTTCCCTCGACAGGCGGAGGGTCCGGATTCTCCAGGATCCGCTTTGTTGGAGGGTTCCGGAGGGTTAGAGGGACGCGCTTGGACGCACGGGTGCCGCACAGCCGGGACTTGGAGCGCCCGGGGAGGAAAGGAGAGTGAAGAGACTGCGCGAAGAAGTAGCCAGTTTAGCTGGGTTGTGTGGATCGCCTACGACAGAGCACCTACAGGCTGGATCGCCGCCCTCGGGCCTGTTTCCCTGCCGGCTCTCCTGACACCGGGGGGGGGGGGGGGGGGGGGGGGGTTGGGGGTGGCGAAGGGAACCGACGCGGGTTGCTCGATGTGCGCCGTCTGTGCCCGGGCCTTCGGATCCGGCTCACGTCGCGGGAACGCGCACTCACAGGCATGCGCATAGTCCAGCATTTTTAAAATGTCTATTTGGCAGGGAGGGCAAACAGCGCAGAACAGCGGCGCCAACACCAGGCTCCGGATCCACAAGTCATAAACTCAGCGGGTCGGAACCACCACAGCCCCCTGTACCCTGGCTCTCTTAGCAGTGCCGACGAGCGCGATTGGGCTTAGAATGCTGACCCGGACGGGCCTCCCAGCGGCCAAGTCCAAGGACTGGACCGCTTGCCCTCTTGACTCCAGCGAACAGGTTTCCAATCGCTCGCCCCTTTCGGGCGTTTACACCGAGGCGACGCAATTCTGCGCCTACGCGGGTCTGCCTCAGTGGCGCGGCGGGGCCTCCCACCCAGGCGAGGGGCATCGGCCCGCACTCTGGAGGTCGCCAGGCCCTCGGAAGCGGCCAGCCCCTCCTGCCCGGGCTGCCACCGCTCCGTTATCGCGGCTTCTCCCGGCTGTCTTTCCTCTGCCCTGCCTTGGCAGCCGTTTAAAAGAAATAAAACAGGGAGTCAGTTCGGCATTGCTTGTGGATGGGCCGACTGGACCGGGTGGGCAAGAGAATTTTGGTTTGCTGTCTTAGTTGTTTTTTTTTTCACCCCCTAAAAATAAGCCGGGTCTTATTTTGGGGTTTCTGGGTTTAGCAGCGGCTAAACTCGAAGATCTAGTCACATTGGAGAATCACATAATCTATTCACATTCGAGAATCGCGGGCTCCCTCATCCGTGCAGTGGGTGGGGGAGAATAAAGAGAAAACGAAGCTTTCGAAAGAGAGGGGGGGGTGGCTGCTTAAAGATGAGCAAAGGGCGTCTCTTCTCCATCCAACTTCCCAAAGGCTTTGCACTAAACAACGAAAGAATATCTCTCTCCCTTGTTTTCCTAGACAAGCGGAAGAGAACGAAATCCATCCATTCTCGTATTTCTAAAAGGCGGGACACAACCATTTACAGTATTCAAATATAATTGGGGGGGGGGGTTCGTTGCGCCAGCCAATTACGGTATAAGCGATTTTAGGGGGGGGGCGTTCTTATTTATACCAAAATTAAAATGTATTCATATTTTCCGATCGAAGACCCGATAAAGCTGAGACAGAACGTGGCCTCTCCAAAGGCTTAATTAAAGGCTTCCGCGTCTTGGCATTTCTTCCTAGCGAAAGGGGGGGGTTAATTTCTTTTGTTCAGCCCTCCAGGAAAAGAAGGGGAGGGACAAGTGAGTTGGGCTCCGAGCGGCCGGGAAGAGTGATTCCCGCCCTTGCTCCCCCCCACATACACACACAAATTAGAAAGTACCCTTCTTCTAAAAAACAAAAACGGAAACTGTAAAATCAGGACCGAAGCCCCCCCTCGTCAATATTACTGCACTGTAAAGTTGTCGGCAAGCTAGCATAAGGAACGTATTCAGCGAGACCCTTTAAAACCCCACTCAAGCCGGATTTAAGAATACCCCGTCCTGTACATCGGATTGTGACCAATATATTTCCGGAAGAAATATATTTTAAATATACATAGATCCAGAAGAAATAGATTTGGTTTCCGTTCTAATTCTCCAAAATAACAGCAACATATGATCTAGAATTTAAACTGCTGGACTGAGAATAATCGCTCTCTCTAATTAATAATAATGTCACAGTCAGATATTTGACTGGTAGATGGTGTTCTGCAATTTGAGATCTAGCCAAGTTTTGGGGTAGTTGTGTATTATTATTATTATTATTATTATTATTATTATTATTATTATTATTATTATTATTATT
>NW_015167552.1:472194-474254 GCF_001447785.1 Gekko japonicus
GTTGGAGGGGGGTCTCAGGAACAAGGTTTCAGCCTAGTAAATGTGAATGGAGTCCCGAGCAGAGCCCAGGAAGAGGGGCCTCTAAACCGAGAAGAGAGATCATTAAAAGGACAGCTTTGTTTTCAGGGGTTTTATCCCCACAGGTCAAAGCGTCCTGGGCAGAATCACATTTTAAACCCATCATAATAATAATAATAAATAAAAAACCCCGACACACACACATCACTAAAACGAATTAAAAGCTGAGTTAAAATCCGCACGAAGACACGAACGCGGCGACTCAAACGTCGGCCAGGAAGGAAGGACGGTTCAGAATCACATTTTAAAACCATCATCATAATAATAATTTAAAAACCCGACACACACACATCACTAAAACGAATTAAAAGCTGAGTTAAAATCCGCACGAAGACACGAACGCGGCGACTCAAACGTCGGCCAGGAAGGAAGGACGGTTTGGGGGGACTCCCCGGCGCCTTGCCTCTGAGCGCGTGCAGAGTTTTTCGCTCCCCTGCTGCTGCGCCCTCCGGTAATAGCTGTTTCTGCGCCCGATGGAGTTTCCCAAACTCCCGCAGGGGACTCCCAGGGCAGGTGGGTGTAGGTGGGTGGGCGCGGGCGGCCGAGAGGCAGGAGGTCCAGAGGGCCTGCCCCCCCACGCACACACCAGGACTCCCCCTCCCTCCCCGGGACTCCCTCTCCTCCCCCGGGGCACCCGCCGGCCTGCGGGACTCACCGCCACTTGGTGCGCCGGTTCTGGAACCAGGTCTTGACTTGGGCGTCGGTCATCTTGAGCGACTTGGCGAGCGCCGCCCTCTCGGCCGAGGCCAGGTACTTCTGCCGGTGGAAGCGCTTCTCCAGCTCGCAGATCTGCACCCGGGAGAAGGAGGTGCGCGGCTTCTTGCGCTTGGGCGGGGTGCGGTTCTGGTAGGGGTGCCCGATCCGCCGCGTCACCGTGAAGGGGGTGAGCGCCGCCGCCGCTGCCAGACAGACAGACAGACAGAGCCGCAGCAGTCAGACCGCGGGCAGAAGAGCAGGAACATCTGGCGGGGGCCAGGAGGGGCCCTTCCCTCGCCCCTCGTGAGTGACCCCGGCAACGCTCAGGGGGTCGATGGATGCCGGCTGGCAAAGCGCTCCTCCCCGGCTGGGCCGCCTGGTCTGCTTGGAGCCCGGCCCAACCCGCCTGGAGGCGCCCATCTAAGGGAACCTACCCCGTGCCGGCCCAGCCCTCCGCTGCCCTGCGGAAGACCAAGGTTGGAATGGGGGGGGGAGGCGAAGGGGGAAGATGGAACCGCCCTTCCCACCACCCCCCATCCCCGCAGGCCTGTAGCCGCAGTGGGGGCACCTCGGGGCCAAGCCCCCTGACTTCCCGCCAGGCCCCCCAACTTCCCATCCAGCCCAGGCGCTCCCTTGGCCAGGGGTGTGCGTGTGGGGGGGCGCCCCCTGACTTATTTAAAGCCCCCCCCAATTTAAAAAATCCTGGCGACGGGCCTGCGTGACCCGCGTTTGTGGGAGACCTGCTGGAGAGGCCGCTAGAAGTTAGAACCGAAGGGACTCCGCATCGTGTAAGGGTGAGGCGAGGCGGCCTCCTGGTCTGCAGGATCGCCCTTGGCGGCGCCGGCCGAGAGAGAGCCCACCAGGGAAGCCAGAGCTCGGCGGAAAGACGCTCCCGAGCCAGAAGAAGAAGAAGAACTTCTGTGCCTGGAGCGAGAAAGAGGAGCCCGCTCTGGAGCGCCTCCCCCCAGCGGGGCCTAGCGGGGCTCCGGCCTCTCCAGCGGAGGACGGGGAGGGCCCGGCATTGGGTCGCGGGCGGCCGGCCTGGTGGGCGGAATCCTCCGGGGCAGCAGCAGGTTGCCTTCCCCCGAGCGCCGGGCGGCTCCGGTCCTTGCGCCCTTGTGTGATCAGTGTGACTGTGACCATCATCGGCATCAACCTTCAGGCCGGGCAAAGGCCGCCGCACGTGTCTTTTGCTTTCCTTGGGGCTCGCCCCCCCCACGGAATCTCCCCCCCCCACAAATAAGTGCCCTCCCCCTAAAGAGACGGGCAGCCCCCCCCCCCCCTTT
>NW_015167552.1:474933-479777 GCF_001447785.1 Gekko japonicus
AGGAAGGAAGGAAGGAAGGAAGGAAGGAAGGAAGGAAGGATTACAGGGGAAATATAGAAAGAACTGGTGCTTTTAAAGACGAGGAAAAGAGATTGGATTTCTACCCCGCCCTTCACTACCCGAAGCAGTCTCAAGACACAGTCGGGCGCTACTGGACTCACTTTGCTTTCTAAAGAGTTTTGAGAAAGAATTCTAGGAGAAATATGGAACGAATTACAGTTTTTAAAGAGGGTCGCCCCCCCGCCAATCTGCCCTATGGAAACTGTCTCCGTCTCTGCGAAAGCCCTCCCCGCTCTCCCCGGCATTTCTGGGCCTCTCGGGCGGGGGTGGCCTCGACGACAGCCCCCCCGGCCACCAGGTCCCTCCCCGGCCCCCTCACCTGTGAAGCGGTCCTTGACGAAGCGCCGGCTGCTCTCCATCCAGGGGAAGTTGAGGCTGCCCAGGGTGGGCATGGCCGGGATGGCGCTGGCGATGGGGGGCGGCACGGCGCCGGGGATGGGCCGGTGGGCGGGCACCCGGATCACGCCCGACGGGGCCAGGCTGAGGTTGACACTGTAAGATCCCGACTCCTCGAAGGGGGGGCCCAGGCCCGGGAAGGCGCCCGGCAGGGACGGGTAGGGGGCGCCGGGGCGGCCGACCGGGCTGCCCAGGTAGTTGGGCCCGGCGGCGCCGTCGGAGCCTCGCGGGGCGGGCTGGGCGGGGGTCTCGGCGTCCGAAGTGTTCAAGATCTGATCAATCCCGAAGCTGATGGGCTCGTGGGGGTGCGGCGTCTGTGTGCTCGTGGGCTGATCCATCCTTGGTGAATAGAAATATCTTGGCGCAAAGGACGCGAGGAGGAGGAGGCCGTCTTCACAGTAGATCCATGGACGGTCCTGGTTCGTCGGGGTGTCGCTCTGAAACTTTGCCAAGAGTGGTCCGGGCCGACAGGCGGTGTGTCATCTTTTTTGAACCGAAACCGGGAGTTTCAGCTTCTAATTTCTCTCCCGCCGCTGCCATTGGCCGCCCCCGAGCAGCCTCTCGCCTCCCATTGGCTCCCGGCTTTCAATAAAGGCCTAATTCATTGGAATAGGAGCTTAGGGACTGTTCGGTGGTGACATCATTTTAACAAACGAACAATAGGTCAAATTTATTAGCTCCGATCACGCCGGGGCGGATATTGCCTTCATCAGCACCGAGCCCCGGAAAAAAAAGAGAGAGCGAGCGAGCGAGAGAGAATTGGTTGTCTTTGGAAATTAGCGATATGAAAAGGAACAAACCCCCTTCCTTGCCACTGCCGAGGCGGGCGGGCCTCTCGCCGGCTCCAAAACCCGCCCACCCTCCCGCCCTTCGCGATCCTTAACGGAGAAGAGGCGAGTTGGAAGCAGGATCCCTGCTTTCCTAATGCCGAAGCGCTTCCCTCCCTCCTCGCTCGGCTTCATTTGGGATCGGTGTAATTCTTTCCAAATAGGTCTTTGTTTATAAACACTGTCCGGAAGGTAAGGCCGGCCACAGAGAAGGAAACCCCCCCTCCGGCCTTTGAAAGCGCCCCCCCCTTTCACTTAGAGGGATCTGGAGATCTGTGGCTGTTCTAAATGTATTTTTCCCCCTGATTTTCCCCCCAAGCCCAGAACTAGCTTCCTCCTCTCTCATTTCGGGGATCCGGAGGCTAATACTCTACGGGCAGTTGTCAAGGGGGTAAAAACCCCGGAACGGAACGGGATTTGATCGCGAGTAAACACGCACAGGGTCGGACTGTCAGAGTGCCCACTCGCTAGGAAGTCAGGTCTCCCTAACCTCTCTGGGACTTCCTTTGGAGTAAAGAAAGGTAGGATCGGGGAAGCGGAGGTTTAGAGGCGCGCGCGGCGCGGCGCTGATATTTGCAAAAACCACTTCACATCAGAGAATCGGTGACTATCCTGGGAAAGCGCTTCAAAGTTAACGAGGGTGTTAAATTCGCGTTTCGTGACTGAAGAAGAAAAGGAAAACGGCGGTTTCTTCTTTGAGTGGGGGAAAGGACACGGGGACAAAACAATCTATAACAAATATTTTGCCCCCCCCAAGGTAATATCCTCCCCCCAATTTTCAGGTTCCCTCCTGGGATAAGAAGCGGCCGTCCAATGAATCCACGGTTATCCCTGTTTAAAAGGAAAAGAGATAACATATTTCAGAGTCTAAATATCTGCCATCCTTTCCGCTTGATGTCTGTATTGTTATTTATTTTATTAGAGTGTGGTGTGTGTGTGTGTGTGTGTGTGCCGTGTGTGTGTTAAACCGAATTAGCTTCGGTAGTGCCATTTCTCCGTGTTTGTTGGTCTTAATTCCCGATTTTACACTTCTGGACTTTCTGAACAAACCGATTCGCCTTCCACTTTGATCGGCCTGGCTGGGATTTGCATACCGCACCCTCCCCCCGGCAGAAGATTTGGAGGGGGGAGGGGACTGGCCTTAAAGAGGGGGGAGGTTGTTCCTTTTTGGGGGGGATTAATTGATGTCAACCAAACTTATTGCCACACTGCCTGGCGTGCGCTGCGAGTTTGGAGACGCTCCCTAACGTCCAAATTGGCCTAAAAGCGTTAAAAATTAAATAACGTTCCAAATGCATTTACTTACTTTTCCCTTTATAAAGGGAAATGAAAACAGGGAATAGAATTTTCCTTTTAATAGAATGTAATAGTATTTGATCAGCACCTGTTAGGGCTGATTCCGTGATTTCGGAAAGCGGATGACACGGAGGGAGTATATTAGTTTCTTTTTTAAAAAAAAGCTTAGGATTCAATTACCCGCAAGGCGCTGAATAATTTAAATGGCAACAGTAAATGCAAACAGACCTGTGGAGTTTTATTGGGCTGACGGCACCGCCAGGATGGAGAAAGAGAAGCCCTCCCCCCCCCCAAACACGCAGTCCTTCTCTATTTCACACACGCACACCCGGTTAGATTACAATTCTCTGGAATACCAAATGCCATTTAAAAAAATATTTTAAAATATAGTTTACCTTTCATCAACATATTTTATTTTTTTTCCCTTCTCTCCCATATATTTCCCAGATATATTAACCCACCCACCCTCCAAGAAACCTCCACGAGCGAATATGTAATGAGAGAGTCTTCCTTTCTGGGAAACGATTCTCTAAGAGGAAGGGGGTTGAAATGCAGGGAATTCCTGCGCCGGGGTTGAGATGGGGGGTGTAAGCGTGTGTGGGTGGGTGGGAAAATGGGTGGGTGGGGGGTCCGTTTGGGATTCCCTGCGGAGGGGTTCTCCCCACCACCACACCTCCAGGAACTGCTTGGAAACTGGTTTAGGGAGAGTTAGGAACATTTACCGGCAGTCTGACCAACATTGTGCCGCCGCATTGATCCAAGGCATTGCGAACAGTCGGTTTTAGAGGTTGGACTCTTGGATTTTCAACCTTTGGAAGGAAATTCGGTGGCTTTTTTTCTTTTTCTTGCGGTGTGGGGGGGAGGGTTGGAAATGCCTGGCGACCGTGGGAAGTGAGGTTTGGGAAAGGGGCCCTACTTAGCCAGACCTAACCGAATCTGCGATTCCTAAAACGCCCCGCCGCTGCTTTGGTCTCTGCCAGGAGCGATAGGCGAGTCAACCAGAGAGATCCGCCTCTGTCCTTTTCCACGTGCCGGCGCCCCAGCTTGGGTAGGCAGGTCTCTCGGTCCGGGGAGCAGGTGAGCCAGACTCTTGACGCGGGATCCCGCGGATTCCTCCCGCCCCCGGCTTTGTGTGTGGGGGTGCTTTTAGGGCTTTAGGTTTAGGAGATTCTGGAGGCTGGCAGCGAAGGGAGCGCCCAAGCCGGAGGAAGACACCAGACAGACGTTTGCAGGAGGCACCTGGGTCTCTTCCCGGCCCGTCCGCCTTCCAAGAGCGCTCGTCATCAGTCCCTCGGATTGACAAACTCGTGGTTTAAAGTGACTCTCCAACACACACACACACATACGCTGACAACTTCTTAAAAAACGTCTCCGTCACCCGGAGGGGAAAACCTTAAAAGTCCCTGTGTCACTTGCAAAGAAAACAAAAGGATTCCCGCCTCGTCTAGTTTAGGAAACAGAAAAGGTTGGAGAGGCGAAAACTTCGTTCCAGGTCGATGGGGAAAAGGCGCCCTTTCGGAGCCGGCGCTTTCGAATAATGGGGCAGAACCGCGCCGCCCCCCCCCCGGGGCGCCTGATTGGAGGGCGGTGCGGAGCAATCTTCCCTCTAAGCTGGGGAGCCTTGTGAGCAAAAATTCTGCTTTGTGAGCTACTGACATTAAAGTGAGCTACTGACATTAAATCAGTTTGCTCTGGAGCCCTCCTTCCTGAGCTAAGGCAAAAATCTGTGATCTGGAGGCTAAAATACTGTGAGCTAGCCCACACTAACTCAGCTTAAAGGGGACGTTGGGACTCCGGAGCCACTGAAGGGGGGGGAGTGGAGAGGAGAGGGCCCCCTCCAAAAGGGGACGTCAAAGGGATCAGCGCTGGTGTCGTCTTTAGGGGGAAAGCCAAGAAATAGTGGGATCGGGGGTCTCTCAGCTCTTGCAGGCCGATATTATGCAATGGACAGTGCAAGGAAAGGAAAGGAAAGGAAAGGAAAGGAAAGGAAAGGAAAGGAAAGGAAAGGAAAGGAAAGGAAAGGAAAGGAAAGGATTTCGATCTGGCTCCTGCGCTTTCCAGGCGGACGTTTGGGGTCGGCGGCCGCCCAGCTGGAACGTGCCGGGCTATTTCTTTCCCCGATAATCCGATTAAGAGGGGAGAAACCGAGCCGCAGTCTCGGGCCGAGCCAGTGCGTTCATTCCCCCGGAGTCTGGCGGCGGCGGCTGCTCTCGCCGGAGATGTTTCCACCGCCCCGGCGGTCACCACGGCCAGTGCGAGCCCCCG
>NW_015167552.1:479795-511395 GCF_001447785.1 Gekko japonicus
AGTTTGCGTGCGGGCGGCGGGCCCGGCTCTGGCCAGTCTTCCACATCTCTAGGCCCCGAGACGAGCGACTGGCCGACCCCTCTCGCCTCCCTGCGCCCCAGGAAGACCCCAACCAGGCCCAAGAGCCCCCCCTACACTCCAGGGCCCTGGCCGGTCCCCCCCCCGCGCAGTCACTGAGCCTCGCAGCGTTCAGACGAGTGATTCGGCGGGCCACGCGTCTCTCTTTCGTTTACCTTTATAATTCCTATTTGCGGTGGTCCTGGGCCTACCTATGTCCGCACAGGCCTGTTCGGGCCAAGGATTTGGTGGTGGTGGTTTTGTTTTGTTTGTTTGTTTTTAAAGTCGACCAAGGTTGTCCACAACCCTTCCGGCCCACAAACCCAAACCACAGTCCGGGTGACGCTTTCGATTCGCACCAGCTAGCGCGCCCGCCTTCCAGTTCTCCAGAACCCTCCCCCCAGACGGCTCTGACAAAATCGTTTTGTTTTCAAAATGTTTCTGGCCCTGCTTTTAAAGGCCTTTTCTCGCTAGCTTCTCTGCGCTCAATGCGAGAGGGAAGTAGGTCTGCCTTCTCTTTTTTAAAAAGCCGGTCCACGAGGCCCACCACAACTCTCCTCTGAAGACAGGGGTGGGGAGGGGGAGAGGTTCGGATCGACTGGGCGAGGGGAACGGTGGTGTTCCGATCTCTGCCTCCTGATCACGCAGACTTTAATGTGGGTGGGGGGGGGGATTTGGGCGTCAGGCTTCTCGCAGCTCTTCTGAGGGCCCCTCCAACGGGGATCCCAGCCGGTGACCTTTTACAACACTTCCAGGCGGCTTACAGGCGCGCGCAAGTATCTCTCGGTTGCCAACAGGCCTGGAGAAAGGAAAAAAAATCCATGTCCATTTAATGTGTGGAAATGGACCGCTCAAGTTTGTTTGTTTCCTTCATGGCCTGGAGGTGAATCAATGTCACCTGGTCAGTAAGGGCCAAGAAGTGCCACCACCACACCCCTCCAGGCCGATTGGCAACCTTCACACTTGGCTGCCCCCCCAATACCTATCACACGTGCGTCTTGCCGGGGCATCTATACAGCGTTGGCACCTGGAGAGAGCAGGCTCGTCTGGGAAGAGCCCCTCTGGCCGAGGGAGGGGGGGAGGGAGGGTTGTCTCTACCAGCCACCTGCGCAGGTAGGCGCGGAGGCCGAGCTGGGTGCCTGGCCGGGAGGCTGGCTGGCTGGCTGGCTGCCTCCTGGCTGGTCTGGCCCCCCGGGCGGGCCGGCCGGCCTGCCGGCCACCACCTCCTCCTCCTCCTGCTGCCCGCCCGCCCGCCTGCGCGGCTCCTGCCTGCCTGCGTGCGCCTGGCCCGGGGGCGAAGCGGCTGCTGCCGTCTGGGAGGCAGAGCTAATTGGATTCTCTCCACTTGCCGGCGCGGCGCGTCGAGGCGGCCTGATCATTAGTTTGAGTTTCCGACCGAGCGGAGCTAATTGGATTTCCAGGATACCAGCAAGCCGCGCGGGCCGCTCTCCAGGCCGGGGCCAGCGGCGCCCGCGGGCACCAGATCCGCGGGCGCTCCGGCTCCGCAACGCCCTCTCGGCTCCCCGACCCTACGGAATGGGGGGGCGGGGCCGGGGGGGCGGGGATGATCCAAGCCGCCCCATAAATAACCGCAGCGCGGCCGGGGTCCCGAATCCGGGGGGCGGCCGCGGAGCTCCGTCGTCTTCGTCGGAGGGCAGGCGGGCGGGCAGGCGGGCGGGCGGGGAAGCGCGGGGCTTCTTCTTCTCCTTCTTCATCTGCATAATGGCAGCCGGCCGCCCAGCCCAAGGCGATCTTTTTATTGCGCGGGTTTGTCTGCTGCTATCAATTTCGCGAACGATTTCACCGGGAGCCTGGCAGACTTGAGCTGGGATAATATGCAAAGATGAGCTTTGAATAATGAATGATGCGCTTTTAAACCAATTCCAAAGTGTCTCTGATCGTACAATATGAAAAGGGGCGGTAAAGTAATAGGGGCTTTTAAAAGGCGCTAGTATGTTTTTATTACTATATTTAAAAAAAAAAGAGAGGATATCTATATTATTTGGGCGAAATGGATAATATATCACGGAGTCTTTGATAATCATATAAACAATACATTTTTTTTTCCTTTGGGGGATTCCCCCCCCTTCTCCTCCTTTCCCCCTCCCCTCTCCTGGTTTTACACAGTTAACGTATAGAGAGACTCGCAACACACACCCCGGCTGCAAGACTGGGCTAGCTTATTAAATATTAACTCTGTTTTAATATGAGCTTTTAAGTTTAATATGTTGACGTTCGGTAGTTTTCACTTTAATTATAGGGTATAATTAACCGTTTAGGAGGTCCGACAGTGTCCTTAGGCCCGGCCACATTTGCACTGTTTTGTTTTGTTTTTGTTTGTAAGATTAATGTTTAAAGGCAGATTTATTGGGGAGGTCCTATAGAGCAGGTGCCTCGCGTTGGTTCTCTCGTTTACCATCAGGTGAGTGTCTAATAATTCGTGATTTTATATTTCCGTACAAATGTTTCCATCGCCTTTTATAGAAAAGGCCCGGGTCACAGATAACGTCCTCACGTATAAAACACACATGTAATCGCACAGGCCGTATTCCATTTTTACTAGCCTATTAAAACTAATGAAAAGTTGGCTTCTTTTCGGTAATTCGTTCAATTGCATGCGATTTATGCGCCGAAATGTTTATTTCATCTTTAAAAAAAAAAAAGAAAAAGACGAGCGCGATATATTTCATCCATTACGGTAAACTCGTATTTGGATCTATTTTATTCACTACGGTAAATTAGAATTAATTTTATTGGCAAGTCCACCCCCCCTCCCAAGCCTATTTTATGATTTTTGCGGTGACGTTAAGTCTTTGGATTGGGACCGGGGAGGGGGGCAAAGAAAGGTGACGCAGTCGTGGGGAAAAGAAAGCGAGGGGGTGGAAACGACACAACCCCGTTCCAGGGTTCAGGATGGTTCTTTGTTTTTGGTGGTCTCCAGCTCCTGGGGTTTGCCACGTCACTCGCTCACCCTGCGCGATGCCACAGTGGGAACCCGCTCCTCTCCCCCCCCCCCACTCCGTTTCCGGTATTATTTACCATTTGCAAACAGAAGCGGGGTGGGGGGGGAGCAACCGAGACTCGTTTCTGGGTACCCGCGGGGCGGGATTCTCTGTTTGCAAATATGAAAGGGATCCTAACGCGGGGGAGGCGTCGGCGAAGGCTGAAATTGACCAGAACCTGAACTTGACCTCTGCGCCTCTGGTCAATTTTCGCCCAACTCGAAATCCCGCCTGCTCGTCCGGAGGCAGGGATGGTGGTTGCCTCTCCCCTGCCCGCCCTCCAAAAAAGGAGGAGGAAGAAATCCAGAATCCACAGATGGCTGCTTCTCTTCCCAGCCCCCAAGTTCTCAAGGCCTGATGCTGCGTGGACAGGATCCGTTGCAAGATCAACCTCGCTTCCGACCGGCGCTGAGGAAGGGAGCAAAGTCCGAAGGGGGTGCGGGGGGGGGCACGGAAAGGAGGGAGGGAGAGGTTGGGGGCGGGACTCTGCCCCTGCAAACCCGGAGAGAAAACGCCACTCTAGACACAACGTTCACAAGCGCGGTGGGGGCGGTTTCGACGCACTTTCGGCGCGGTGCAAACAAAGGCATGTATGCTGCAGTGTGTGGACCCACCTCGGGATCGTTTTAGGAAGGTTAGAATATTTTGACACCTGTGGGAGGCCAACTAGCCCCACCTCCTCTTTGCATCCCCGTGCCCAAATTAGAAATGCATTTCAGAGAATCTGATGTCAAACCACAGTCAAATAAGGCACGCTGAGGCCTAAAGACCCCCCCCCCAAGTCACACCATCGACGTGCCCCGCTTTCCAAATACCAACACATTAATTGTGATTAAAACAGCACCAGCACTATTTACCATTACATTTATTGCATTGCTTTGAAAGGAAGAGTCCATTTCTTAGATCACTTTGCTCTTCCTAGAGGCTGCTAAGTGAACAGGATGGGCAGGTGGATTAGGCCCTATTCGTTCCCTGGGGAAAAGCGGGGTGGGTGTGGGGGGTGGGATGGGAAGAGCCCCTGGCCCAAGGCAGCGGTGGCTTCAGGGACACCTAACCTCCCTTCTCCAAATGGACATTTCCTGGCTGGGCAACATTTGTTATGATAAACTCCTGGGAGAGGGGAGGGGATTCTGTTGTGACTTTCTACAGCACATTATTGGGGTGAAAGAAAGGGGTGGGGGACAGGCTGTTTGTTTGTCTGGAGCTGCTGCTGCTGCCCACATGGCCCCAAAAGCAGACTGATTCACATATTTCTGTTCCCATTTATTGTTGTTGTTTTATTGGTTTTATCGCTTTTATCACTTTATGAATTGTGTGTTGTAAGCCACCCTGAGCCCACTTGTGGGATAGGGCGGGGTATTAATTAATTAAATAATTAAATCATAAACAAACAAATCAATGCACCCCTTGGGCCAAAAGATCCCAGGACAGCTTTCCAAAACAAAAGTCAGAGAGGAGCCAGGGAAGCCAATTTAGTGCAAGAGAAAATATACATTAAAAGCACCCAGAAAAGAACCACCACCTTCCTTCCTTCCTTCCTTCCTTCCTTCCTTCCTTCCTTCCTTCCTCTGTCCCTACAGGTTTTGAGCAGCATCAATCAATCCCAACTAGGAACCAGAGGAAGAAAGGCAGACTTCAAGCCAGAGAGGGCAGTCTATACTATATTCGAGACAGGATGTCTTGTCACCAGCTGCCCAAACTCTCCCGGCCTGCACAAGGAATTTAGCTAACCAGAGAGTATTCACTGGCCTAGAATCCATTCAAAAAAAAAAATCAGCAACTGAAATACCTAGGGGAAGCTTGTTTCGCTGGTACAAAAGTGATCTGATCTATTCATACAGCACCCAAAACAAGATATTAAGGAAGTATAACCCAACGGCTGGCGGAATGGCAAAGCCAAACGCCTTGTTTCTAACAGTGCCCTTGAAGCTGGATGGTTCATGTAAAAGAAAGGGATCCTGTAAATATCCTGGTCCCAAGCTGGGTAGGCCTTCAAGGGTCACAACGGGTGCTTTGAATTGTGCCTAGAGAGGAAGCAGAGGAGCACAGTTGTGGTCGGAGATATAAGGAAACAGTTGATGGTCTTGATGCAGAAGATCACAGAGGATGCTTCAGGCACTGCACAGTTGCTGACTTGGGGATTGGAAATCCCTGGAGTTTGGGGGGGGGGCAGACCCCAGGGAGGGCAGCATTTGGGAAGGAGAAAGAGCAGAATAGAGAGGCAACGCTGTTAAGTCCACCTCCCAAAGCTTCCGTTTACTCCAGGGAAAGCGTCATCCAGAGAAGAGGAGAAGAAGAGAGAGAAGAGATTGGATTTATACCCCACCCTTCACTACCCAAAGGTGTCTCAGAGCAGCTTACAAACTCCTTTCCCTTCCCCTCCCCACAACAGACGCCCTGTGAGGTGGGTGGGGCTGAGAGACCTCTGACACAAACTGCTCTTTTTCAAGGACAGCTGTGCCAGAGCTTGTGACTGACCCAAAGTCACATCAGCAGGTGCAAGTGGAGGAGTGGAGAATCAAACCCGGTTCTCCCAGATTAGAGTCCGCGCACTTAACCACTACACCCAACTGGCTGTAATTCCAAAAGATCTCCACGCTCCACCTGGAGGTCGTCAGCCATACTTGGGCAGGCCACAGTCAGGGCAGGCCGGGTCTCTCGTTCAAACACGGCCCAATGGGTAGTCCAGAGACTCAGAACAGAATAGCCCCGGAGAGGTGCGAGGACCAAAGGAGTGACCATAACACCGCCTTTAGTGGAGTAGAAACAGTCTAGCTGGTATCGATGGATAGTGTTTGTTGGAGGCCCAGGTGCAAGAAGCATTTGATCATGGCACAAGAATGCCCAGCTGAATCCAGATTGACGATATATTCAAAGATGGCGTGTGCCAGTTGCGGGTCGACAGATATTCACATAAATGGGCAGCTTGTTGTAATCATCATTTTAAGATATTCTTGGTCATAATTCAAAGCAGTAACAATTTGTTGACAGCATTTATATGGTTTTAGGAGATATATAAATACAGATAACTTTGCATGGTGTTTGAAGCTATAAGGTAATTAGTTAGCCAAGAATGTGAGTCCTGTCCTATGGGACAGCTAGCCATTGAAAATGATATTGAAAATCTATAAATAGGGAGAATTTTAATTGATCTGGAAAATCTTCTTTGATGATGCTCCTTAACTGGTGTAATCCGCTTACTTAGGGTAAGAGATAATTAATGGACTCAAGTAATTGCTCTCCTTTAATTATCTATGTCTACCAGGGATCTAGCCAGGATTTTTTACTTCAGGGGCATTTAAATGTTGGGGGGTCCCTCACATGCACCCCCGGGCTGTGTCAGGAACACTGAGAGCGTAAAAGTTTTTTTAAAGTGACAGAGAAAGAGAGAGAGAGAGGCAAGAGGCGAGGGTGCCAGTAGGCAGGACAGGGTGACAGCTTGGTGCGGTGCAGCTGTGGCACGCAATACACACACACACAGAGTAAAGGTTTACCTTGCTCGAAAGCCAGTTGAATCTGACTCTAGGGGGTGGTGCTCATCTCCGTTTCCAAGCTGAAGAGCCAGCGCTGTCCAAAGACTTCTCCATGGTCATGTGGCCAGCATGACTAAATGCCGAGGCGCGCATTACACTGTTAACTTCCCACCAAAGTGGTACCTATTAATCTACTTGCAATTCAAACTGCTAGGTTGGCAGGAGCTGAGGTCAGAGATGGGAGCTCACTCTGTCATGCAGCACTCGGGTCTCGAACTGCTGAACTACCGATTATCCAGTCTGCAGTTCAGCGTCTTAACCACTTGAGCCACCGGAGCCCCCATATACACATACATACATATATAAAGCAACAAAGAGAGGGGGGCAAGGACAACGGCAGGGCAGGGTAACAGTTCGGTGCAGCTGTGGCACGTGCACAAAATAAAATAAACCAGCTGGATGGGAAGTCAGGAGGCCTGGGAGGAGGAGGAGGAGGAGGAGATTGGATTTATACCCCGCCCTTCACTACCCAAAGGTGTCTCCGAGCGGCTTACAAACTCCTGTCCCTTCCCCTCCCCACAACAGACACCCTGTGAGGTAGGTGGGGCTGAGAGAACTCTTGACAGAAACTGCTCTTTTTCAAGAACAGCTGTGCCAGAGCTACCAAGGTCATCCAGCCAGGTGCAAGTGGAGGAGTGGGGAATCAAACCCGGTTCTCCCAGATTAGAGTCCGCGCACTTTAACCACTACACCAAACTGGCTCTAAGTTGGGGGCCCCAGCCACGAGATGCCCTACAGTAGCTACAGGCCTAATGTCTACAGTCTTTTAAACCAGTCAATGTTAAAATTGTACATTAATTGTAAATTGTAAACAATTATGTTTTAATTTAAAAAACCTGAGGCAAGATTCTCTTGTAAATGTGTATACCCAAAATGAACCAGCAATGTTGTGGGTTTTGTGTGTGTGTGTGTGCTTGTGAGCCTGGAAGTTGTGGTGACTCCTGGTGACCCCTAGCGGGGCCTGGACATTTCAGAGAGGTGGCTTGCTATTGCCTGCCTCTGCCTCCCAGCCCTGGTGTTCCTTGGAGGTCTCCCTTCCAAGTACTTGCCAGGGTCGGCCCTGCTCAGCTTCTGAGATCTGACCAGATTGGGCTTGCCGGGGCTATCCAGGTCAGGGCACGAACCAGCAATGTTGAAGCATACCTCTTGCCAGGAGATTAGTTATCTGATATAGGACAGCTAACCAGACACCAAAGGCTTCTTACATGCACCTCTATATCTGATTCAGGCCTGCATGAAGTCACCTGGGGGAGGGAGCCGGCTACAACAGCAGGAACTAGTGAGGCTGGCAACTGTTAAACTGACCCCTCTACCCATCCCTTTAATATCAAATTGATATTAAATTACCAGGTGATTACCAGCAATTGCCAGGTGATATTATTTACCTCCATGCCATGAAAGGCTTCAGCTGCCCATTTCCCCACTTTAAGGCTCAGCTAAAGAGAGAGGATAGTTTTGTCCCCCTGGACACTTTCCCCCCAGCTATGCTCTGGCCCGGACGGCCCAGGTGTTGGGTATTACAAGTTGAAAACACTCAGTATATCTGGGGTTAAATGTTTGTTTATGTTACTCACAGGAAGTCACATGTTTCTCATGTAACCAATGTTCTTTAGATATAGAAAGCCCAGGAATTTTCTCCCTGATCTAGGAATTTGATTTGGGACTAAAGTGTCAAGGTGTATTACCATTTTATGGCTTCTCTTCCCGTCTTTGTTTGGAAAAAAGAAGAGCAGCCATAATCTCCCTCTTCTAGTTTTGTCTTGTAGAGTAAGGATGTAGCCGATTATGCTCTGTTGTTATTTTCATCCCAGTTACCCTTCCCATGCTAGAATTTAGTAAAAACTTTATATTTTAATCACACATGGACTCTGGGTCTGAATTATTTTATTCCGGGACTGCTGGACTATCTTATCTCTGCTAAATACCATTTTTTCAATATCTCACTATCACCCAACACCAGGCTGGCCCAATCTTGCCAGATCTCACAAGCTAGCAGGGTCAGTCCAGGATATTACTTGGATGGGAGACCACCAAGGAAGTTCAGGGTTGTTCCACAGAGAAGGAGAAGAAGAACAGGAGGCTTTTATACCCCACTTTTATGAGTGCCTTCCCTTCCTCTCCCCACGACAGACACCTTGTGGGGTAGGTGGGGCTGAAAGAGCTCTGAGAGAACTGTGTCTAACCCAAGGTCATCCAGCTGGCTTCATGTGGAGGAGTGGAGAATCAAACCCGGTCCTCCAGATTAGAGTCTGCTGCTCTTAACCACTACACCAAGGTGGCTTTCTGGTTTGTCAGGCAGTGACAAAGCAGCTCTGAACGTCTCTTATGCTGAATACCCTACAGGATCACCATAGGTTGGCTGCAACTTGACAGCATTTCTAAGCAGGAGTCCGTTCTGGGTCTTGGCTAGGACTCTGTTCCAACGGCGCGATTTTGATCCTAGCCACAACGAGTGGGTTCGGGAAGATCATGTGTGGGCCAACCAATTAATTCATGCTTTCCATAGAAAACATCCTCAGCTATTTCTCAGCAAACTTTGAAACAGTGGGGAAAAGTATAAACCAATTTTTACGGGCATATAAGAAACCCAGAATCAACTTCAATACATTGCAAAGAACTACCAAAAGGGGTGATATAGACTTACCTAGTCTCAGTACATATTACGAAGCCTCTAACTTAGCCGTGATGCTCTGAGCTCTTTCCGCACCTCAACTTGAATGGCTGCAAATTGAAAGCCATCATTTACTTCCACACACTTTGTTTGATACCTTCTGGAATCCATCTCTGGCCAAATCTCTAAACGATCAAGAAAATAAATACTTGAAAACTTCTCTAAAGATCTTGTACAAATATAAGGGCAGATTGGCCCCTCCAATCTCCATACAATCCTCCTTCTTAGACCGAAACTGGTTTCGACCAGGAAACGACAATGCTTTATACAACCCCTGGCGAGAGGCTGGAATCACAAAAATCGCCAACCTACTTCAACACAAAAAATTCCTAGAGAAATCACACTTAGAAGGAAAACTAGGAAAACGCATAATGTGGTTCCACTATTTACAACTAAAAACATATGATGGAATCGCCTCAACTTCTTAAAGCAGTAAGAAGACCACTGGCGGGATTTGAACAGTTGCTAAGGACGTTGGACTCCTCCTCCCTAGGCTTATTGTCCAAAACATACAAACTTCTGAATGCGGCGGTTCTCAACCTGTGGGTCGCGACCCCTTTGGGGGTCGAACGACCCTTTCACAGGGGTCGCCTAAGACCATCGGAAAACAGTAGCAAAATTACAGTTATGAAGTAGCAACGAAAATAATTTTATGGTTGGGGGTCACCACAACATGAGGAACTGTATTAATGGGTCGCGGCATTAGGAAGGTTGAGAACCACTGCGTTAGATGTTGGCAAGCCATTCAAATACCAACGACTATGGCAACGAGACTGTGAGGACAGGCTAACAGAAGACGACTGGGAAGTTATATGGGCTTCCCCTAACCTCTCCTCATCAATTTTTAATATACGCTTTCAGACCATCAAACTCCTCACAAGATGGTACATACCACCTGCAACTCTTCCTCATATCAGAAAAGAAGTGGATCCCCTGTGCGGAAAAAAACTGTGGACCGAAAGCTGACTTTTTCCATTGCTGGTGGAAGTGCCAACATATACAATCATTCTGGTCTCCAATATCACATCATATCTCCTTGATTACAAATATACATTTGCCTTTTTTTAATATACCAGAAACCCTACTCCTAAACAATTGGTCAGATCCACAGGGCAACAAGATTAAGACTGTTCTGATCCACACTTTGTTAGCCATAGCCAGAAATACCATAGCTGCGGCATGGCTAGACAAACTTCCCCCCTCGATCCAATCCTGGCAAAGTCGTATTTGGGACCAATTCATTATGTCCAAAATATCACTTAGCACACTTAATATCTCCTCTAGCAAACCTGAAGAAAAATTTATAGCATCCTGGTATTCACTCATTAACTATATGGTTGAATCTGATGTAATTCCAACAAGTCCTTTATACAAATCAATGATATGCTTTTGAAACTTGAACCTGAAACATTACTTGGCTTAGATCTAAGATAATATCTGAAGTTACTTTCAGAACACTGATTTAAAATTTGCCTGTAAAGATATGTATTTATTATACGATTGGTGCTTTAAGAGATGTTTTGTAATGTGTTAATATAGTTCTCTGGCGTCTTCAGCCTGGACATAGTTAAGCATTAATGTTTTTGCTAACCTATTTTTGGACTTCATCTGCAGACATCTATTGTACTTACCTTGTGCTGTTATTAAATTCTTAAATAAAAATTATAAATTAAAACAAAAACAAAAACACCAACCATCCTCACAAGCCTGGGGGCTGAAGGGCCCCCCGGGGGGAGCAGAATGTCAAGCTCGGGCCTCACTTGCCAAATATTTCCTGTTTCTTACACTCATGTTCTTTTGTGTTTGGGGTTATTGTCCCACATTTCATTATTCCATTGGTTATGCTATGGATTTATATGTACTTTTCTACCATCCCTATGTCGCACACAACCTTGCTCTTCTCCGGTGCCTCTGGCCTCAGCTCCTGCCAACCTAGCAATTCGAAAGCAAGAAATTGCAAGTAGATAAATAAGTACCGCTTTGGTGGGAAGGTAACAGCGTTCTGTGTACCTCGGCATTTAGTCATGCTGGCCACATGACCACAGAAACGTCTTTGGACAGCGCTGGCTCTTTGGCTTGGAAACGGAGATGAGCACTGCCCCCTAGAGTCGGATTCAACTGGCTTTTGAGCAAAGGAAACCTTTACCTTTTACTTTTATTAGCGCTGCTGGGAACTGGGAGGGGGGGAGTGGATGTGTACGGCTGTCTGTTTTGCCTGGTGAGTGCCAGCTCGTAACAGTTCTCACACAGTGGCCTCCCGTGGGTGTTGAGAAGTATGTGATCTCATCGTTCTGTGTGACCTTGTAGTCTGAGGAGCTTTTCGATAATGTAACTGTTAGCTTGCAGGTGTTAGGGGTGGTTGCAAGGGCAGACATGTGGCGGGCCGAATGGAAGCAATGATTGGTCGCTTGGCATATGTGGGATTTCTTGCTTGTAGTACATTGGCGGAACTGGTGTCTGGGGCCCAGTTCTGACACAGAAGCTGTCTATGCTTGGAACCTCTCTACCTCTTAATAAATTTATCTTGCTGCTACAAGAGTGTTTATGAGAGTGGTTGCATCCAGGACTTGACATCCAGGACTTGGTGTAGAGGGGGAGAGGTGGTCTCACAGATATGAGAGACAGAGGCCATGAAGACCTTTGTATGTGATAGCCAATACTTTAAATTAAACCTGGTAACTAACAGGTAGCCAGGGGAGTGACTGTTGAACTGGAGTAATATGCACGGTCCATCTAGCTCCTGATAATAGCTGAGCTGTGGTATTCTGCACCAACGGGAGTTAATAAACCCGCTTCCTGAAGCTGGAAAGACTTTGGCTACATGCAGATGTTAGGCAAAACCATGGTTTGGCAAAAGGGGCATGAACATGGCTTGCTTAACACATTCTGCTCCGCCCTGTGACAAAGGATTCCTGGTTTGAAAATAGCTCTGGTTGCACACAACCTGACCTACAAAGGCCAGATGAGTTGGACTTGGTTCGCTCCCCACAAACTGGAGTCCCTTCCGCATTTGCCTGCCGCTCTGGATTTTCTCAGGGTTCGAGTCGAGGCAATTTTAAGTCCATGGCAAAGCAGCATCCACATAACCCCGGGGCAACAGCAGGCTGAAACCGGGCTGACCACTGAAAGGAGGTAATGCAATGCAGAATGGGAGGAAAAATGGAATAAAAAGAAGGCTGAACTAGATTTTAGTGCAGAATAGGAGGGAAACACCCAGATTTAAAAAGAAGGTTGAATTCGATTTTAGTGCAGAATTGCTTGGAAGATTAAAAGGAGAGTGCAGAAAGGGCCTGGGGATTCTAAACCAGAATTAAAGTGTGGGAAGTAAAGGAACGCCAGCTGACTCAGGTTTCTCCCTTTGCAAAATCCCAAAAGGCAAGCAGGGTTAATGTCAAACCAGGAGTCCTTAGTCACCGGCCGCATGCGAAGGGAGGACTGCGAAGAGGATGCGGCCACAAGAAACGACCTGCATTTACACACTTGGCAGCAAACAGCGTTGTAGTTTGCCGGGGTTCAAAGAAGACAGGACACAAACAGCTTCTGCAGAAAGCTGACTGACTGAATGAATCCTCTCACCCACCAGCTGTATTTATTGAAAATCCGTCTCCTCCTTTCCCCCTCCCCTTCATACATTACAGCATCCTGTCATGAGACATGAACTAAGGAATGTGTGTGTATGTGCGTACAGGCAGCTGTCTGTTATCTCTCTCTCCCCCTCTGCCAAGGCCAAATAACTGTGTCATGCTCTCAGCACACAAATACATTTGGGTTCCCAATCTCCAGGAGAACAGCCAGGAGAACAGTGAATCCATTCGGGTTTGCCACGCAGATGTCTGCACTGCTCTCCTACACAGCGTGGCTTCTGACTGCCAGCGTGGTGACTGTCAGTTAAAGGCTGATGCGCACATGGCACACACTTTGAGGGTTTTGATGGCCACGGACAGAAGGAGTTTTTGAATCTTCACTCCCTGGATGTGTGTGCTTAGAAGTTTAAGAAAACCTTTCATACAATCTGATTCCTTTGCCACACGGAAAGGCTTTTGGAATGCCTTATAATCAATCTGCCTTGGCACTAACACATGTTTATATGCTCTAGTGTGCACGCATACAATAATTTGACCACTGAGGAGGGCCTTGGAGACTAATAATAATAATAATAATAATAAACTTTATTGTCATTGTACATAGTACAACGAAATTAAGATGCAATCATTCGGTGATCTACAACCATACTCATATACACTCACACAGCCATTCACAACCATCCCATAACTCCCTTAAGGTTCACATTGCAACTTAAACCACCAATGTCACCCAAATTCCAATTCATACAGCATTTATAGCAATAATAGCTCTCGAATAAAAACTGTTTTTTAATCTGTTTGTCCTTGTTTTAATTGTCCTATATCTTCTACCCGAAGGCAGCAGTTCAAACAGGGGGTGTTCAGGGCGTGACAAATCCTGCAAAATGTTCTTTGCTTTTTTCAAGCATCGAGAACTATACAATTCCTCCATGAATGGGAGAGGACAGCCAATAATCTTCTGGGCTGTGATGATAACTCTCTCTTCTTCACCAGAGCAGTGGTGTTAGCGCTCCAGGTCAAGTTCTGCTCAATAATCACTCCCAAAAACTTAAAAGTAGCCACCCTCTCCACACGTTCTCCAACAAAAAACAGTGGCTGGATGTCCGTTTTGTTCCTCCTATAGTCCACTACCAATTCCTCGGTCTTGGTGGTGTTGAGGAACAAATTATTTTCCCTGCACCAAACACAAAGCCGTTCCACCTCGTCCTGATAAGCAGACTCATCATTCCCAGAGATGGGTGGGGGTACAATCCTGTGTGTAGAGGGTATAGAGCAAGGGGCTCAACACACAGCCTTGTGGAGAACCGGTATTAAGGGTAAGGGCTGTGGACATATAGGACCCTACTCTAACCCTCTGGGGGCGGGCTGTCAAGAAGTTCAAAATCCAGAAACATATGGAGCTGGAGAGTCCAAGGCCCTCCAATTTGGACACTAATCTATCTGGGAGGATGGTATTAAAGGCAGAACTAAAATCCACAACAACAGCCTCACATAACTCCCCGGCTGCTCCAGATGTGACAGAGCAGTGTGCAGAGTAGTGGTGATGGCATCCTCTGTGGATCTGTTTGCCTGATATGCAAACTGGTGACTATCCAGTGTAGATGGAAGACATGAGACGATGTGACTGCATACCAATTTCTCAAAACACTTGATCACAACCGGGGTGAGTGCAACTGGTCTATAATCCTTTAGACTGCTGATTGTGGATTTTTTGGTCCAGTTATTTTTTGTATTTGTGTGCGTGTGTACCTGGAAGTTATAGCTGATTTCTGGCGACCCCTAGCGGGGCTTGGACGTTTCAGAGGGGTGGCTTACTATTGCCTGCCTCTGCGTCCCAGCCCTGGTATTCCAAGGAGGTCTCCCTTCCAAGTACCTGCCAGGGTCGGCCCTGCTTAGCTTCCGAGGTCTGACGAGATCGGGCTTGCCAGGTCAGGGCACGTTCGGTCCAGTTTTAATGTGGCTCAAGGTTATCAACCTGGAGACATTGAATTGTTGATCCTCTTTTAGTGGTTCAAGGCTCTTAACTTAGAGATATTGAATTGTATCCCGTTATATACATGCAGGGCGTCTAAGTTCAAATATTTGCTACTTGAAGGGCAGAATGTGGCTATGTTTTTAAAAGTCGAGTTTTAGTGCACTTTGTATTAAATACATATATTCTGTCTAATTTATCTCTTATCATTTTCTCTCACCCAACCTTTGGCTCCTCATCTTTGTTGTTTCTTTGGGCTGGGTTCCCCCCCCCCTTCTGTTTCGGGTCTTTGATGCATCCAGGCCAGGGTGCTGCATCCGCACAGCAATTGTTTTCCGTGGTCCTTCTGTCACAGCTGAGAAGGCAGAGGCATCCACGGCAGCAACAGAGGAGGGCCCACATGGTAATTTCTTTGCACTTTCCCGTGGACTGCATCCCCACACCGTCACTCTGCCAGAGGGTTTCTCGAGGCTTTTCCGAACAATTGGCAATTGGCCCATCACTATAGCTTAATGCAATCTGTCAATCACTAGTTTTGAAACAAAGCCTTCCAGGAAGGTGGGAAAGGCATGTCGTGCAGTGCATGTGTTTGTGTGAACCAGCACCTTGAAGCAGTTTTGCACGCACAGCAGACTGTCTCTCACCAGAGGCTTCCAATAGTAAACCCAGAGGTCATTTCGGGGGGGATCGTGGGGGATCGCAGTTCCCCCGGGTGAGGTACGGGGGGCGGGGCACATGACGAAGCCTCGCCCCCTGCTTCCGGCCGCCCCGCTTCCGGCCCTCATTCAGCCAGGAGGAGGCAGGAGAAGAGGGAGGGTAAGTTGCTTCCTCCCTGCCTCTCCCCACTCCTGCCTGCCTGGGGCCAGGGAGGGCCTTCGCGGGGCTTCCTCGCACTCCCGCCGGCCTTGCAGGTCCACCGCTGGGCCCCTCATGGGGCTCGGCAGTGGAGCTGCAAGGCCGGCGGCGGCCGGGACCGTTGGGGGCAGGGCGTGTGGCCTTATGACACACTTCCAGTGATGTCGGGGGGGTGGCATATGCTAATGAGTTATGCTAATGAGTTCCCCTAGCTCTTTTTCTATGAAACGACCCCTGAGTAAACCACACTTACTCAGTCCAGTGGTAACTATGTACAGGAATTTATTTAACAGTATATACAGTCCTCAGACAAAGTGCTTCGCCAGACTCCATTCACCAACAAGGGGAACAGGACATTGGTACATTTCTACATACATACATATGTCAGCCAGTCAGGACAGTGCTGACTCATTGTGACTGTGTCTTTGCCCAGACAAGTCTAAACTGGCTGGATCTGGTCTATAGCATCTGTCGGCTGTCAAATAGATCTGGGAGATCTAGGTGCTGAAACTTACACACCGACAAGGCAGACGTGGGGGACAGAGGCAGACCCCTGCAAAAAAAAACACGCCGCCGTGCCATCGACGCGGTTGAAAAGATGCTTTGATTGCCACCTTTCCCAAATAATCTTATCACATACTGTGTGGCAGAACAGCCCTGCTGACCTGCGGGCATTGCCCCGTCTTGCCTTCCGCAGCATCTGGGTACCACTGGCCATTCAAGTCTTTTTATCTTAATACATTTTGGGGTATTTTTAATATGTGCATGTGCGCGCGCGCATGTGAGTGTGTGTGCACCTGGAAGCATCACTCCCTCTAAGCGGTAGAGTCTTCTGAGCTAAAACTCTACTTTGGGAGCCGCTGGCATTAAAGTTGTGAGCAGGCGATTTGGCTCCTGCATAAATTAGTCTGCTCTGGAGCCACCCTTCCTGAGCTAAGGCAAAAAACAGTGAGCTGGAGGCTAAAAAAACTGTGAGGTAGCTCACACTCACTCAGCTGAGAGGGAGCACTGCCTGGAAGTCATGGCGACCTCTGGTGACTGACCTCTACTGGGGGCCTGGAGGATATTCAGAGAGGTGGCTGAATAAGGCCTGCCCCCGCCTCCCAACTTCTGGTATTCCTTGGTGGTCTCCCTGCTTAGTTTCCGAGATCTGACGAGATGGAGCTTGCCTGGGCTCTCCAGGTCAGCATGGCCATCCAAGTCTTCCTTCTCCCAGAGGCCCCTACCCTCCCCAGCCGCCTGTTCTCTGCTAAGAGAAATACATGTTTAGCACTGAAGGTGAGGGCTTCTGTACAGGCCAAACCTCCAAACTATAATCTCTTTCTCCATGCAAGGTGTGGGAAGAACTGTAGCACATCCATGGGAAAACACAGGAAGTGGATCATTAGTGGACTGTGTTGTGCGGATGCTTCCAAAAAAGAAATCCATTCCAGTTTAAAAAGTGAAATGGCAGCAAGATCTCCGGGTGGAAGCAGACTAGATTGTATTGTGCTTCTGGGATGAAGTGTCTCCACGAATGCGGCATGAGCAGGGGGTGTAGCCAAGTTCTTATGATAAGGAGGGTCAACCTGTGTCTGAGCTGTACTGCTAAGAAGCAGCGTTGGTTTTTATGCCCTGCCTTTCTCTACCTTAAGGAGTCTCAGAGCGGCTTACAATCACCTTCCCTTCCTCTCCCCACAACAGGCATGCTGTGAGGTAGGTGGGGCGGAGAGAGCTCTTTCGAGGACTGCTCTTGAGAGAACAGCTCTGAGAGAACTGGGAGTGACCCAAGGTCACCCAGCAGGCTTCGTGTGAAGGAATGGGGAATCAAACCCGGCTCTCCAGATTAGAGTCTGCCGCTCTTATCCACCACACCATGCTGCTTTCTAACAGAGGGAGAACAGCATCAACCCTCTACTTCCACACACAAACATATCCCTCCACCTAGAAAGCTAGCAAGTCAAGGTGGAAGGGTCCTGGCCTTCACCATAACTTCTTGTTTTTCTACACGGAGGGAATTTTTGTGAGCTTCCAAAAGGTGGGGAAGTGCCTAACAGCATTTCAGGGGAGGCTTCTGGAGAGAGATTGATTAGAAAGTAAGAAAATTAGAAAGTAAGAAAAAATAGAGAGGCAGAAGCAAGTCTGATGAGCCTTATCAGTGAGCTGCCCCCCACCCCCAGTGACAGACCTACATTTTTGGGACCCTGAAGCTTGAGCTGTTATGGGGCCCCCTTCTCAACCAGCAACAATAGGGCAACATCCAACAAGGTCCAAAGGGCCTGAATTGAGAATTCAGGTGCCTTTTTATGGTTCTGATGGGCTAAGGGCTGAGCTGTAGAACTATTCAGCCGTGCACCAACGAAGGGTTCGAGGATCCAGCTGCCAAAATGTAGGCTATGAACAGATCCTGGCAAGTTCAGCGAGCCCATACAGCTGGGGGACGGTTGAGTGCTGCAAGCCCCCGAGAAAATGTTGAAATCTCACCAATTACAGGGACATTTTGAGGCCATAGGAGCTGCGGTGGTTCAATTGGTTAAGACGCTGAACTGCAGGCTGTGGAAGGTCGGTAGTTCAGCAGTTCGAGACCCGAGTGTGCTGCATGACGGAGTGAGCTCCCGTCTCTACTTCCAGCTCCTGCCAACCTAGTGAAGCAGGCATTTATTATTCAAATTACTCTTTGACCATATAAGGGGATAGTTGCTGGTCACAGTCCAGCCATTAGGGGCAGAAGTAAGCTTGATTGTTTTGGGCGGGAAAAATAAGCCTAGTTAGTGGAAAATTCCACTCTGATGATGTAAGATGTGACGTATAACCTTGTTGCTGTATAAAAGCCTGGAACCTGCGTTGCTCTTGGTTCAGTCTGTTTAAAGCGTTCTTCGCTGACTGAACCTGGCGCCATTAAAGTTTCTTCTCCTCTTGTTGATCTGGTGGTCTTTGCTTGGGCTTAGGCCCCTTTCGCCGTGCTACACTAGCCGTTCGAAAGCAAGAAATTACAAGTAGATAAATAGGTACCACCCCAGTGGGAAGGTAACAGCGTTCCATGCGCCTTGGTGTTTAGTCATGCCGGCCACATGACCACAGAAACGTCTTCGGACAGCGCTGGCTCTTCTCCTTTGAAACTGAGATGAGCACCGCAACCCTGGAGTCGGATTCGACTGGCTTTCGAGCAAGGGAACCTTTACCTTTACCTTTGAGGCCATATGAAACGGGTATTAGAGCATATTCTAAGGTCAATATTCTGTACTTCAACCCATTGGGTTATGATTCTGTCACTAAAATAGCCTTATTTTAATAACAAACACACACAAAAAACCCTCCATCCATTTTGTTGAAAAATTCACTAATTTAGAAAAAAAGTTGCTTCGGGGCCCCTCCGGGATTAGGGGCCCTGAAGCTTAAGCCTCATTAACTTCATAGTGGATCCGCCCCTACACCCCCCCCCCCGCGCCTTTGTTTTGCATTTGCTTCCTTAGTGCTAACCAAAGATGTCAGGGTATCCTTTAACTTTAGAAGAGACATTTCCTGATGTCCACACCTGCATACAGCCAAGCCAGTGTCTCCTTTCAGAGGCAGAGTGCATTACTGCTGTTTCTGGGTGTGCAGATTTGTCAGGGAACCGATAGCCGGCTGAGCGGCCTTCCTTCTCCGCTCCATTTTATCGTTTGTATTTTATACAACAACGCTCAGTCCTTGCCAGATTTTTGTCCCTACTAAATATAACTTTGTTTCAACAGTTTTGTCGGGCAAATTACATTAAGGCGGATGGTGCAGGTATCCATTAGAGTTTATTTATCGTGATACTGTTTAGATCTCGCACTTATAAATAACTTATGTTATGGGGCTTTTGTTTGTCGAAATGTAACTTACATATTTTATTACGCTTTTCTGTAAAACCTCAAAAAAGAATGTTGTCAAAAGAAGCGCTCTTAACAGCAATCTAAACTGAGGTACATAAAATCTACACCTCCATTATTTTTTAATACGGCAAGGAAGCGTGGTCTTTCTCCGCAGTTTGAAAGGTTTGCTGTCACCATAAACACACACCACAATAAAACATTAAAAAGTCGGAGGAATTATTTTTTGCAAAGTGCATATCTGCCGTAAGCAGCTGAAATGTCTTGGAAGCATTCTTATGCAAGCAGGAAAACAGCGATAGCACGGAACATTTTTCTAAAACAGATTTGCCCCGATCCCTCTTCTTCTCCTTTCGTCCCCCTTTCTTAAGCTGAGCAATGCAGAATTCGCTGGGCTCCAGACAATCAGACAGAGGAGACCGCAGTCCACACTTATCCAAGCTCAAAGGAAGCCAAAGGAAGCCGAACTCAGGGAGCTGTGCTATAGAACACCGTGTTCTATAGCACAGCTCCCTGAGTTCGGCTTCCTTTGAGTGAGCCTGGGACACTCCTGGCGTTTCATTTACAAATTTATTTACGTACAAGTAGAGCACCAGTGGAAGCAGAGAGGCACAGATTTACAGCCTTTTAAGTCCTGGGGCTAAGAAGGCTGGAAACTCTACCTGGGATGGGACTGGAGTGGGGACCAGCCCTGGGGAGTCATGGTGCTGGGAAGAATGGGCCACAACTCTATTAATTGCAGGTTCCTCCGGGCTTAGTGTCGCATAGGCTAGGGGTAGTGGGAGTGACTGACAGCCCAACTACTGTCTGCACCTTCTCCAACCCACCTGTTGGGGTAACTGAGGGCTGGTATTTGGGGGTGGGAGCAGTGGAAACCCCTATTCCTACCTACCCCCACCCTGGGCCTGCAGCTACAGCGGGGGCCCTCGGGGCCCAGCCCGCTGACTTACTGCCAAGGCCCCCCGACTTCCCATCCAGCCCAGCCCCCACAACAACGAGATGGAGAGAACAGAGTCCTTGCATCTATTTTGCATTTGGTTCAGAGGTCTGTGGGCTGACAAGCTGTTTGGGAATGGAGGATGCGTTCTTTATTCTGGCTGAAGTGTGTGTGTGTGTGTGGTCAATGCATCAGACCTGAGGCTGGCTGTCGTGCACCCCACCCCTTTGAGCCCCTTAAGGGGACTCCCCTTTTGGTCATGCAGGGAGCCCACCCTGCACAACTTGCACCGTGTTCCCCGGCCAGTGCCTCAGCTCCACAGGAGGCAGGTTGCTGAGCTTGCCTGGTTCCACCACCACACTAAAGGAACCTGTAACAGTCACACTGATCTCGCTCAGAGACCCCCCAAGCCTTATGTCATTGCCTCCTGCAGAGCACCGCACTCCAGCCAGTCTGCAAAGACTTGTGGGAAAGTCCCGAGTGTTCAATCACCCCAACCCACGGGCTAAGACAAGGCCCGGAGTGCCTTGGAGAGGTGTACTCCATCTGGTCTCCAAAGACCCCTTGCTTAGGGGAGAAGTCCCGGGTGCTCAATCACCCCTGCCCTGTAGGCCAGCAGAAAGGCCCAGAATGCCTGGCTGAGGTAGGGTTGCCAAGTCAGAAACTTACTGCAGTGGGGGACTCCCGGGCGGCGTCTGGAGTGCGTGCATGCTGCATCCACGTCACCATGGATCAGTGGCAGAGCATCTGCTTGGCATGCAGAAGATCCTAGGTTCAGTCTCCAGTGAAAATTACCTGATAGCAGGTGATGTAAAGGCCTTTCTCTACCTGAGACCCTGGAGTGCTTCTCTCAGTCTGAGCAGACAATACTGACTTTTATGGACCAAGGGTCTGGTTTGGTATAAGGCAGCTTCATATATGTCCGTATATGTCCATATGTCTTCAGTGGGCTGTGGGTCTCTGTCACACAAAAAGGTGTTGTCATGATCCTGGGCCTGTAGTGGTACAGCCTACAGGCTCTAGGGAGGCCTAGTGGCTCCAGGGAAGCCTGTATTAGAGTGACTAGAGGGCCTACATTTCCCAGGTACCCTCTGGACCCTGTGACTGGCTAATGGGATTTACATGGAAAACTTATACCAGCAGAAGAGTAGCGGGTGGTGTCTGGGAAGAAGGAATAAAGGGCCTTGCCCAAAGTGGGAGGGTGTTCACTCCCAGGGAGCAGGGCTAGTGAGGCTGCTGCAGAAAGAGGGATCCCTCATTCAGGTGAATCAGTCTGAGACTGAGTACATAGAGAAGGCTAGGACAGTATAGTCAGATGCGTTAGGATTTCTTATTTTCTTATTTTGCTGGTTTGGTGTAGTGGACTCAAATCTGGGAGAACTGGGTTTGATTCCCCACTCCTCCACATGCAGCTGCTAGATGACCTTGGGTCAGTCATAAGTGCTTTCAGAGCTGTTCTCTCAACGGCAGTTCTCTCAGAACTCTCAGCTCCACCTACCTCACAGGGTGTCTGTTGTGGGGAGGGGAGGGGAGGGGAAAGGAGATTGTAAGCCACTCTGAGACTCCTTCAGGTAGTGGAGGGGTATCAATCCAATCTCCTCCTCCTCTTCTTTTTCACTGTGCTCATTTTTTCCTACATATTTTTCGATGGTGGTTGTTGTTAAATCTCCTTAATAAACAGAGTTCGTTACTCTGCCTGGGTCCTCACCCCTCATTCGGTCACTTATAAGGGGAAACCTGTTGGAAAAGAGTGTATAAAGGGGTCAGGTGGGTGCTCTGGGTCCACCTGAGGAGACCCATACCAGACTGGTGGGCAGCCATTAGGGAATCCTTCTAGCTGCTGTCCGCGACAGGTGTAAAGATCGATCATCTGGAAAGTGCTGGCTTCAAGTGGTCACAGCAGTGTGGCCTCCCGCTTTTCAAAGGTCTTCAGGACCACACCGGTGGCTGTGTCACCATGTCCATCATGCTATCTGTTAAGTCCAGCGCTTAACAAATAGTCAGAGAGTGATTTCAGCAAAAACTCAAGTTTAATCTTCAACACGAACACTTCTCCAACACGGTACAACATCTGATAGCCCGAACAGCTTCTCCATAGTAGCTGTTCGGTATTTAAACATTTCCCGGCTAATGTAGCCACACCTACTATACAGATAACAACCAATACGGTTGAGCGTATAAGGACCAATCACCTTTGTTCCCGCTTACAGCTTGCTTGAACGTGATTGGACACATTTGCCTTGGGCTTGAATCCCTGCCCAAGACGAAGCTTAACATTGCTTCCCTATGAGATGTTTCACATACATCTTAATGCATTCATGGCAGCTTCTGAATACATTACACTATCTCATCCCTGACTTGAATTACACAAGAACTATGCATGCGGCAAAGTACCAAAAGCTGATGAGGTTATTTCAGAGGCGGTGGATTCCTCTGAGGGTGTGCAGAAGGACCTCACATCCCGGGAGAGTTGCTGAATGCCAAGCACGTCTTCAGGCTGCTCCTTTCCAGGGGCATACCAAGGGATTGTGGTGGTGTGGGGTGTGTGGTGTGCCCTGGGTGCAGCTTAAGGAAGGCCTTTGAAGGGGGGCCTTTGAAGCCAGAGGCCTCCTGCCGCCTCCAGCCACGCTTCTTCCCTTTTATTTTTAAGATGCAGTTGTGGTTGCAGCCTCATGGCCCGGCCCAACAAAGTGTCATTTATGTCAGATCCGGCCCTTGTAACAAATGAGTTTGACAGCCCTGGTCCAGCCTTTCTCTCCCTCTTGCTATGTACCCAGCTCAGCCAGATCTTGCGAAGCCGTAGCTAGGGTCCAGTCACAGTTCTCCCAGAACTTTCTCAGCCCCACCTACCTCACAGGGTGTCTGTTGTGGGGAGAGGAAGGGAAGGTGATCGTAAGCCGCTCTGAGACTCCTTCAGGAAGAGAAAAGCGGGCTATAAAAACTTCTTCTTCTCCTTCTCTCCCCCCCCCCAGTACGAATAAGCTCCCAAACCATTATCTCTATCCCTGAACCTGGGGTTGAGCATTCTGGGTGATTAGCCTACGAAAGGAACGATACAGTCATTAAAGAAGACATTGATATTTCTTCATGTGAAGGCCTGGCGGATCTCTTGATTTCAGTTTCTGGCAAGGAGATAATTTTGTGGGAAGCCTCAAATGGGATATCTTAATTTGTTCAATTCATAGCGGCAATACACAGCGCAGTCCTAAGCAGAGTTCCACCCCTCTAAGTCCATCCACTGAGTTTAGAAGGACACAGCTCTGTTTGGGATTGCACTGCTAATCTACCAGACACCCATTCAAAAGGCATGTACTCTGGCCTAGTTCCGGTTTGCTTCTGGAATATTCCCCGTCCCAATTATTTTCTGTTTATTATGTTCACGCATGGCCCATAGCTATGGGAGGAAATAGGGCACAGGAAGAAAGCCTTTGTAAAGTAGGGCACTAAAACACTTTGGGGAAGGGGGTAATGATACAGAGAAACCTTAAAAGGATTGAATCCTGGCGCACAGAATAAAAAGGAAGCAGCGGCTGGAACTGTCAATTCAGACCAAGTACTTCTATACCTGAAAAGTGGGCTTATTTATATGGACTCTGACAAATATTTCAGCTCTAAACAGAGGTTGAGAAGCTGCCCAAAATATGTATATCAAGCTGACAAAGTGTAAAGGGTTTTTTTTTTTTGTCGTGTAGCATCTTTGTTTATCTGGAAGTTATAAGAGGTGTTCAAATGATTCTCGAAGATGGATTTCAACTCTCTGGGGAGCCAGTAGCCTTAGATGAGGAAATGGCCCTAAATCCAAAGTGCTGAGTTATGAGGCTAAGCTTTTTCAATATGCCAGGCTTCAGCAACCAGCAACGCCAACACAGGCTGAAGACAGGCAAGGAACAGCCGTCTCACCCGATAGTACAGCAAAGGAAGTCACGTCTTATGTTTTCTTCTCAGTCCTTCGGTATAAAAGTACAAATTTTTCCAGATCACAGAAATGATTTTGCTCAGCACAGCAGCCAGAAAGAGGGAACGGAAAGACAAAACCCTTTTGATGCGAGCTGGAGACAAACTCAAAGGACACAAACGCAGATCCCTTATCGAGCTAGGAGCATCTTGTAAGGATCTTCCTTCCCTCTACTTCATTAAGAGTAACCAAGTAGCAACTTTTGACACATTTTTATTTGGACACTTAAAACCATAATGAGTTTGTGTGGTTTTCAAGGTTTAAAGTCGTGGCCCAGTCCTATGAGCGGGGACATAGGACCAGAAAATAGTGTCCAGACAGAAGCAAAAATGTTAAATTTGTCCTCATGTGAATGGTGGAATTCAGCACTGAGAGAGTGGGGACTTGTGGTGAACCGTTTCCCACAATTCTCTTACTTGCTGTACTTCAGGCTATTTAAAATCTGTATGTCCTTCAGGCAGGCTGTATATGGCCGGTTAATATGGCAAATAATATTTATTTTTAGATTTCTGTCCTGCAAAAGAAATGTTAAGTGTTCCAAGAAGCAACGAATCAATACATCTCACGTGTTATGCAACGGCAAACCAGTCTTGCATCTAAGCGTACACTCAACCGGGAAATGCGGCCAGTCCTGGCTCCATGATGGATATGCCACGCTTCCAAGACCTTTTAACATACAGCCTTCACTAGATTACTGCAGTGTTCTCTAGATGTAGGACTGCCCTTGAAGATGGTCCAGAAACCACAGCTGGTGCAAAATGCCACAATCCTGGCAAAACCAGGCAAATACCAGGTTCTGTGCAAGTTGCACTCAAGGTGCTAGTTTGGGCATCTAAAGCCCTAATGGTTTAAGGGTCCACCATACCTCAAAACCACCTTCATCCACACTAACTTGCCCAAATTCTGAAGTTATTGTATGGTGCCTTCCTGCAGCAACTGTCTTGACCCGAAGTCCGACTGGCTGGGTCCCACAGGAGGCAGGGTTACCAGTCTCCAAAGGTCTGTTCTCTTGGAGAAGAAGAAGTAGAGATTGGATTTATACCCCGCCCTTCACTACCCAAAGGAGTCTCAGAGCAGCTTACAAACTCCTGTCCCTTCCCCTCCCCACAACAGACACCCTGTGAGGTAGGTGGGGCCGAGAGAGCTCTGAGAGCAACTGCTCTTTTTCAAGAACAGCTGTGCCAGAACTATGGCTTGCCCAAGGTCATCCAGCAGGTGCAAGTGGAGGAGTGGGGAATCAAACCCGGTTCTCCCAGATTAGAGTCCATGCACTTAACCACTACACCAAAAGGGCAGCTTTGGAGCGAAGACTTGATGGCATCACATCCCTCCCAAATTTCCCCAGCCCCCCCCCTCCCCCAAATCTCCAGGAATTTCCAAAGGAAGAGCTGGGAGCCCGAGCAGGACAGCTTTTGTAGCCATTGACCCCCAAGTTCTAAAATTCTTCCCCTCGGGAGGTGAGGTAGGGTGCCCTGCTTAGAAACCTGGTACCATCTAAAGGCTTCCTTCTTGCAGAACACCTTTGAACTAAATTAAGCAAATTGGATGGCAGTTGATGCTTTAATGGTCCCTGAGGTTGTTTGCGTACTGACTTGATAGCTTCACATATTTTATCGTATATTTCGATGGGTCATAAATTAGATTTGTTAGCGGCCTTTGAAGACCCGTATGGATGGAACGGGGGCACACTAGCATCCTAAAAAAATGTTAAGTGTACAAAAGTATAATGCGTGGAGTGGTCCTTAGGACACATCTTGAACTGTGTCATTACAATTGCACTGTCTCATTAAGTTTTGAACGAGATATTGCAGCAGGACAACTTATCTGTTAGAATGTGGCCCATGCCAAATTGCTATAAAGCAAGTGTTGGGAATTATTCAAAGTGCAGATACGGGCTTCCCTGACATGGTCTTGGACAGGCCTGTAGCCAGGATTTTTTTTAATTCGGGGGGCCTTTAAATAAGTTGGGGGCACCCCCGCACCCCCCCCAGCGAGCACCATAAATAAAATAAAAAATTGGAAGTCAGGGGCCTGGGCTGCATGGGAAGCCTTGGTGGTAAGTCGTGGGGGTAAGTCACTGTAGCTACAGGCAGGGGTCATTTCCTGCAGGAGCGCACAGGAGCGGAGCTCCAGCAGTAAAGAGCCCAGGGGGCGGGCACATGCAACAAGCCCCACCTCTTGCTCCCAGCAGCCCTCAGTCAGAGCAAGAAGCAGCCAGGTAAGTTGCAGAGCTCCCCCCGACCCCCGGTCCAAAACCGTCCAGTGGCACCTTTAAGACCAAGTTTTATTCAGGTACAAGCTCTCCCTCCTCTGCGAGGACAGATCTGAACCCCCCCCCCAATAGCTAGCAATCCAAAACAGTCCAGTGGCGCCTGAGCGGTGGGTGTTGCCTTCTGACACACTTCCGGTGATGTCAGGGGGTGTGGCATATGCAAATAAGTTATGCTAATGAGCTATGCTAATGAGCCCCTGCACCTCTTTTTCTACGAAATGACCCCTGGATACAGGCCTGGTCTTGAAGCTTCACCGGGAGAAAAAAACAGTGCGTGGGGGGGGAATGTTTGGGTTGGGAATGGGGTTTGCTAACAATCTGTAGACAGAAACGTCCTGTCCCTTTAATACAGGCTTAATGGAATATTATTTATCAGGTGATGCTATTCATCTCCATGCCATGAAAAGCTTTACCTGCCCATTTCCACACACTAAGCCTCTACTAACATCACAGGACATCCCCCCCCCCGCCACATACACACACCCACACACACCCCATGTTGTTGGCAACCTTAGTTAGGGATACATTCGGCAGACCCTTCCCACCTGCCCATTCCAAAACCTGAAGCAGAGTCAGGGCCTTTCAAGCTCTGGGAGTTCAACAGAGAAGTGTGACTCTTCTAAGCACTGCACTGCAAATCACCTCCCACCCCCCAAATATCTGCTTTGCAGGAATTCGGCACAACCAACATGCTAAGAAACATCCCGGCTGTGACCCAGAAGCCATTTACACTCATCGCTGAAATCCCCGTAACCAAATAATTCGAAATCACTTCAAAGCATGATCAATGAATTGCTCATCCAGTGAAAGAGGAAAGAAGTTTCACTGACTGATGTGATTAACTGATTAGACAGAGTCAATTTAAATGGTGTGGCAGGTCAGGATTGTCACAGTTCTTGGATATAAAATCCAGCATCGCTCTAACCACGTCGTTGGGAATTACTCAAGTTCACACTTTGTTGTTGTTCAGTCGCACAGTTGAGTCCGACTCATCGCAACCCCATGGACCAGATCACGCCAGGCCTTCCTGTCTTCCTGGGGACATACAATGCAGTACTGACGTGAGCCATGGTGGTTGGAAGGAAGGAGACTCCTCTGTTGTGCCTTCCTTTATCCTGCTGTAAGGAATAGCCGCTATTAAGCCTTTATGTTGTTTGGGTTTATCACTTTCCTTAGGCTGTAAGTTTTGGCAGGCCCCTAGCCCAGCCTGCTAAAAAGCAATGTGCTTGTTTTAACTACATTCACCTGTGGCTTTTGGCTTTTAACAGAACTGTCCTTGGGAGTCTCCCTAAGTTGTTTCAACCTTCCAGTGCCAAGTAGCTAAGCATGTCCTGATTGGCGAATGGGTTCAGGGGCTGAGGCAAGGATGTCTGAAAACATGCCTCGCTTGGAGAGCAGGAGGCCGGCCATTCTATCAACAGGTGAGAAGAGGCTACTACGTCTTCTATCCCCCCCATGGCATGGACTGTCTGGCATGGGATGGACTCTCTCTCTCTCTCTCAAGCCTGCGAGCAAGAACCGTGCTATGGACCTGCATCTGATGAGCTAGCCAGGAAGCTTTTAATGCAGGGGTGTCAAACATGCGGCCCAGGGGCCAGATCAGGCCCCCGGAGGGCTTCTTATCAGGCCCACAGTGGAACTGGCTGTCTTCTTCCAGTTCTGCTGCTGCCATGTCATCGTAGGTTTGCAGTTTACCGATACACACCTGAATAGTATACTTAAGATTGCAAAAGCACAGACATTTTGATGCAATAATTCAGAGCAAGAGGTTCCAGTTATCAGACAGTGTTAAATAAACAAAATATTGCAAGAGTGCTGATGTTTTAAGCATGTTTTTAAGTAAAAAAAAAACCCTTTGTGCTTGTGTCCTTTATAAAGTTTATATCTTCGCTACCTGGCATTACATTTTATGACACACATGGCCCGGCCCAACAAGGTCTCATTTATGTCAGATCTGGCCCTCAAAACAAATGAGTTCGACACCCCTGTTTTAATGTATATTAACATAGCTTTTAGCCAGATGTAGTTCAGTATTATTCTTTTTATTTGCCATTGCTTGCGCCTTAAGAGTGGCTCATGCCCATCCTCAATTAAAGAAAGAGTATCTTTACTACTTTATGCAGCTAGAAATATTATTGCATTAACATGGAAATCAACACAGACTCCTGCAATCTCACAATGGCATTAAAAAACTATGGAAATTAGACATCATGGTGAAGCTCACAGGCAATCTGGACACTATAACTAGGCCTTCTAAACACTCCTACATTTCCTCTATATTGTTTCCTGTACTTGAATATTTGATGTCTCAAAATGAAATTCCTCAATTAGTGATTTGTTATAACTGACCTTGGATTATGATGATCTTTGTTGCTTAACTATTGTATGATCAGCTATTCTTTACTAACAGTTCAGTAATACTGGCTCTTGTTCGTTTATTCAATGAACTGCTTTTGTATTGTGTCTGTGTTCTTATCTACAGATTGTATTTGTCTTGCTCAAATTTATTATGCTCTAAATGTATTGTTATTTGTTAATTTTCAAGAGTGGCTTCGTGCCCAGCATACACTCTATGTAACTTGAGCAGTTTACTAAAACTGGGATGAGCTCCTGGATGACATCAGGGCCCTGCGGGGCCTTTTACAGGTCCGCAGGGCCTCTAAAACGGAGCTCTTCCACCAGGCTTTCGATTAGGGGCTGCCTTTCAACATCGTGGGAGCTGCGGTGGCTCAAGTGGTTAAGACGCTGAACTGCAGGCTGTGGAAGGTCAGTAGTTCAGCAGTTCGAGACCCGAGTTGCCGCATGATGGAGTGAGCTCCCATCTCTAGTTCCAGCTCCTGCCAACCTAGCAGTTTGAAAGCAAGAAACTGCAAGTAGATAAATAGGTACCACTTCCGTGGGAAGGTAACAGCGTTCCGTGCGCCTTGGTGTTTAGTCATGCCGGCCACATGACCAGGGAAACGTCTTCGGACAGCGCTGGCTCTTCGGCTTTGAAACGGAGATGAGCACCGCAACCCTAGAGTCGGATTCGACTGGCTTTCGAGCAAGGGAACCTTTACCTTTAACATTGTGGCCCCGGCCCCAACGTCAGCACTAACTCAATAACTAACAGTCTGGTAAGGACCTGGATTATGGTGGTAGTTGACCATCTGGATGCTGAGAGAATGCCGCCACCTTTTATTAATACTTTGTTAATACTTATGTTCCTTAAGACCTAAATTTTATAAGTTGTGGTTTTAATTCAATTTTCTGTGTTTTGTATCCACGGCGGGGAGGGCGGGATACCAATAAAACAAACAAACAAATAAATAAAATACTTCCTAGTGTCTGGAGTGACTGAGTGCATGCAGATGACCTCAGAGGAGAACCTGGGAAGCTGAAAGTCTTTGGTAAAAGGTCTAGAACCCTTGAGGCGCCTGGGAGCAGGAGTAGGGCTCTCTAGGACCACACACCCGCCACCCCATATGCCCCTTGACCAGATCCTTGGTAAGTTGCTTCTATGGAAGTCCGGTAGAGAACCTAAACAGAGATGGATCATGGCAGCGGATTCTAGCTTTCTTCCTTTAAGGAAAGGAAAGGCTGAGGGTCCAAGAGGGGGGTTCACGTGGGGTGCTTCCTCTTCCTTTGCAGTCTGTACTGCAGGCCTGGGTCAGCATGGGGGGGGATCATCTCAAACAGTGTACAGGGGGCTTGAGTTGCAATATGTGTGGGAAGAAGACTGATTGCTCCCTCTGAGCCTGAGCCCTCCCTTGCCCACCCCCCCCCTCCAAGTTAGCACACGTATTCGGCAGCCTCAGCTGATGATGCAGTCCCAGTGGTTTGAAGAACAGAATGCTCTGGACTCACGGTCCCTCACTGTGTTTTGTGTGCCTCGAGGATCTCTGCAGTAATGAATAAGACTACAAAAGGGAGTGCTCAGACGTGGCTGTGTATTTTTTTAAAACGAACCCCGTACAAATAAAATTGACTCAGCTTCACTTTGTTTATACGGCCTGGGAGAGATAGTTTCCCATTTATCTTTCGACTTCCTACAGTGACAAAAGAGATCTTTTAAAAAAAGATTAGTTATCAAATGCAAATTCTTCAGCTGTTATGTTGGCCTGGAATGAAACTTCCGAGGTGGGTGGGTGTTAGGGTTGCCAAGTCCGGACTTACCTGCCGGCGGGGGACTTTGGCTTTGCTCCCGGTGCATGCGCGCCGCATCACAGGGAAGTGACGTCATGACGCCGGGTCCTCAAATGGCTGTGCCCCGCCCCCAGCGTGCCCGGCGTCATGACGTCACTTCCCTGTGACATGCACGCGGGGGTGGGGTTTCCCCCGGGGCAGATTCCGCGGGGGCGGAAATCGGGCCTCCAAAGCGGGGGGAAATCCGCCCCCCGGGGGGATTTGGCAGCCCTAGTGGGTGTGAAGAATTATACATACTTGATTGAAGTGGCATGGCCACCTATACAACTTTCTGCATATTTATTCTACTACCTTTAATGGAGAAGAGTTGGGCTCAATCCAGGCAGCACAATGAGCTCTAGATCAGTCACAGTTTGCCTGGGTGGACCTGGCTGCTTTCTTTGCTCGCCTAAAAGCCTTGCTTCCCTTTCGCATGTTGCAAAATTAAGCATTTCAGTTTTGAAACTTGCTCCAATTCCTTGTGATATATGCAGGGCTTTTTTCCCCCAGGGGGAATGTGTGGGAACAGAGTTCTGGAACCTCTTCGACAAAATTATTTTAAAAATGTTTAAAAGTTCAGGAGTTTTCAGGATACAGACTGAAAACTTCATTTCCCTCGAGAGTTCTGGCACCACTTAAAAAAACCCAAACCCGAATATATGCCTGCAGCTATCCAAGCAAACTGGAAGACATTTATTCCTTATAAAAACAGGTTGCTTACCAGTAACTGGTGATCTTCGAGTGGTCATCTGTGCATTCACACCA
>NW_015167552.1:513572-550110 GCF_001447785.1 Gekko japonicus
GCCTTCTCCAGGAGAAAAACCCTTAAACGTGCCGCTCTGTTTTTCCGAGTCTGGTTGGAAAACTGCGCACAATGTTCACAAGAGTCTGTCTTGTGGGTCTCCCCAAGGCAAAAGATACAGTACTTATGGCCATCTGGGGGAGCCAATTTACTTCCACAGGAACGACAACGGTTGAAAAATCCCCACTTTTTCGACCTTTTTGTCTTCTTCTTCTCCATAGACTGAGGAGAAAAAGCTAACGACAAGGAGGGTGGGGGGTGGGGGTGGGTGGCCTGAAGGCCTGAGGTAATTTTACCTCAGACGACAAAAAACAAAAAGACTCCTTTTTTCTTCTTCTTGGAAAACAGAAAAAGGAAACGAAACTGAAGAAAAACTAAGGCGAAAACAGAGAGCTAGTCACTAAAAGTGATCAAAAAGGCAGCGATCCGGCCAGACCTCTCGAAGACAGGTCTGCTCAGCGCGGCGGAAAGGAAAGAACTGGCGGGATGTCCGTGCCTGCCCTTCTGGGCATGCTCACTGGGGCTCCTGAGCATGCTCAGTTGGGCCAGGCACGAAAATCCTTCTAAAAGAGCTTGCTAGGCACCGGCAGATCCAGCGCAGGCGCACTAGATCCCATTGGTGTGAAGCACAGAGACCACGAAGAAGATCCTGGGATTCTATACCTGGATAAACCCTGTCTGGGGGTGGAAGAGGGAAGGGCACATGCAAAGAATGCATCATACTTAACTGGTGTTTCTTGGGACATGTAAAATGTAGGTGTTTCTGCTTAACTGATCCTTTCTTCTTCCACTTAAGATGAAAGACTTAAAAAACCTTTTTATACAGCCATGTTGTTTAAAAATGAAACCTCCTGTTCATTCAGAGGGTCTGACCATCTAGCAAATATGACAGAAACAATCAGACATCGCAATTTTTTAAAACAATCAGATAAATTGTTTATTTGTTCGATTGCAGGAGTGGAAAAAAAAAAATCCCGCAAACGATTTCAGGTAAAAAATACGTGTTTTATTTTACTCTTTGGTTAAGTACTATTTCAGCATCATGTAACTGAGAAAGAGACGAGAGATCTAAGGGAATTCAAAATGGTTCTTTAGGTCATGTTTTTGTTTTTACATTGTTCCCAGTGTTACAAATTCTTACATTTATGCCAGAGCCATAAAAAAGGCAGAAGTTACTTAAAAAAATATTTTCTATGACAGTCAAACTCTATCTAACAGCACGGTGTCGGGACCTGATCCTTGAAGTCTCTTTGTCATCATCCAGGGAATTTCGGTGTCGTGTCAACTCATCATTTCTAAGGTGCTTAGTTCTGAGGTTCCTTCGCAGCGCAGCGTTTCGGCCATGTCTCGGCGGAAGACAGACACGTTCTGGGTGAATCTGCATTCAAGAAGACCCCAAGCAAGGGAGTTGTCCCTTCAGTTAATGCAATTAAAAAAGTAATATGTACAAATAAACTTCTGTATACTCTGAAGTACCAAAGCTGCTAGAATTCCAAAATAAAAAAAAATGAAGTCTGATGTCAGCAAGGAAACAAGTCGTAAAACAAAAAGGTACTCTTTTCAAGCATGAAATCACATCCTAGTTCCCTGACATGTTGTGCTGGAATCTCCTCTTACTATCCCTCAAAGATCTTTTTCAGAAGTATGACCACTCAGTTGTTGTGGTTGGATTATTTGAGTCTAACGGCCAAAGCAGATCTTTGCTGTGTCGTCTGTAAAAGGTAAAATAGGTGCGTAATTTGGACTTCAGGGTGAGAGGGATGAGCATTTAACCATTCAACCCCTACTTGGTTTTGTTCCCTGGAACCTGGCTCCCTGCGTGGCTATTAACAAAATCGGGGGGGGGGGACGGGACTGGTTTTTGGGTTTTTTGGAAGGATGTCTTGCAGAGCCTGGTTTTGATGAGTGAAAATGAGTATGGCTGAAGTGTTAACTACATTCTTATCTCGTGGAACAGCTGCGCAGGCACCCCACTTACTATGTCCATCAGGGCCCTAACCTTTTAAAAACATTTTCCTTTAAAAAAAAAGAAAAAAGGAAAGGGGAGCAGGAAAATTGCCTGGGAGAGAATTAAGCTATAGCTCCAAACTCAGTTTCTATCTGACGAAACTGTCCCTTCTCCACTCCTCAACCCACTTCACGTAAGTCCATTAAAGACAGATGGCGGTGCTTTAGTGTCCGTTTCCACGGGGGGGGGGCACAGCAATATTTACTTTGCCTGTTACCTCTGGTCAAACAGGTTTTGCAAAACAAAGAACCTGTAAAACCTGTAAAACCAGAGTGCTAGAGTGATGGGGCTAGGGTCTGGGTGACCCAGGTCCCATTTCCCATAAGAACATAAGAGAAGCCAATGCTGGATCAGGCCAATGGCCCATCTAGTCCAACACTCTGTCACACAGTGGCCAAAAATACCAGGTACCATCAGGAGGTCCAGCAGTGGGGCCAGGACACTAGGAGCTCTCCCACTGTTGCCTCCCCCAAGCACCAAGAATACGGTGCATCACTTGCCCCAGCCTGTGAGTCCCTATCCTATCTACACCTTGTGGCTAATAGCCACTGATGGACCTCTGTTCCACATCTATATATCTAATAGCCAAGGTGCCCCCTGTGTGTGGATATCTAAATCCGCACATCGGGGGTACCTGGGAGGCAGGGAGATTTTCCTGCATACTTGGAGTAGTCTCCAGATGTGCATAAAAATCTAAAAAGTTGAAAAAATATACGGGGGATATTTAAATCCCCCCAAAAGTAAAAGAGCGTTCCCTGCGCATGTGCAGGAAATGCTCTGGGAACTTGGGGGCAGCTGGCGGCTGGAAGCCACTTAGTCCTCGCTGCAGGAGCCGGGGGGGGGGAGAGAACAGCGGTGGAGGTGGGGGGAAGAGACAGGCCCGGCGGCTGGTAGCTGCTCAGGCCTCACCGCAGGAGGGAAGAGATTGGCGGCGGAGCTGGGGGGGAGGGGATCGACGGGCCCGGCGGCTGGAAGACACTCAGGCCTCGCCGCCAGAGCCGGGGGGGGGACTTACCTGTGGCCGCTTCCTCCTCAGTCCTGAGGTCCTCCTGCTTCCGCAGGAGGGGAGCTGGGAGGAACCCCCCCCGGCGAATATCGCGGGTCCCTCTTCTTGTGTTTATCTAATTCTCCCTTGAAGCTGTCCATGCTTGTAGCCGCCGCCACCTCTTGTGGCAGTGAATTCCACCATGGAAGCTTGCTGTATAATCTTTTAATTGTGTGTGTGTGTGTGTGTGTGTGTATGAGCTTGCATGCCTGAAAGTCATGGTGATTTCTGGAGACCCCTAGTGGGGCTAAGATGTTTCAGAGAGGTGGCTTGATATGGCTTGCCTCTGTGTCCTGGCCCTGGTAAACCTCGGAGGTCTCCCTTCCAAGTACTTTCCAGGGTCGGCCCTGCTTTGCTTCCGAGATCTGACAAGATCGGGCTTGCCTGGGCTGGGCGCCTGCTGCGTAATCTTGAGCCAATCCCATAACTCTCAACATAGCCTACCTCACAGGGCTGTTGTGGGGGGAAATGGAGGAGAGAACTATGTAAGCTGTTTTGGGTCCCCACTGGAGTGAAAGGTGGAGTATAAATGAAATTTTTTTTAAAAAAATAAACCCAGTGAAAATGGGATGACTATCTTATATGACGTGTGAGAACTCCTTCAAATTGGAATCACCTACTTGGGGGGGGGGGGGACGGACCTATAGCCATAATTATATGTTGGATCCAGATTTCTAAGGACAAAAAGGGAAAAGGGAAAAAAACTGAACCTAAAACTTAGAATTCAGAACCTAAAAAGGTTAGTCAAGGATAGAAGAGGGCCAACTCTGGATCCAGATTTCTACCAGCATAAATTATACTGATTTTAAATCACAAGCAAAGTTTCAAGCCCCTCCCTCTGAACAGGGGTGTGCGTGTATAATATTTAATGTCACTGTGGTTTTAGGTGCAACCCGAACACTGTTCCTGAACCAGACAGGTCCCTCTTTTTACCAATGCCCCCCAGGGCAGCCACTCTAAATCAAGCTGATTTGTAATACTGATTTGGAGAGAGGGTGGGGAACAGAAGACGGAATTCACAGGCTGACATGTGAGCTAGGGGTGGTGGTGGGGGGCTGGGATAAGGGGGAGGGGACTGTCCAAAAAACCCCATGACAATTTTCTAGAACCCTAACGGGATATACCGGTTCACAAATATATGATGCAAAAATACCAATGGATTTCAAGGAAGAATATCTAAACTGATTTTACTTTTTGGGTCTCATAATTTCATATACCTATCAAGATTTTCCCCCAGGAAACAATAATCTAAAATAAAGATGTGCTCATTGACAGTGGCAAAGGTTTCAGTGTACAGAAAAATGACATGCCAGTTATGTTAATCATGTACTGCAGTTATTATTTTTTTAATCTATGTTTATTTTTTATGGCGTGCCTTCTCAGACTTTTGTGATTTATGGAAGGAATATGGGATCTTGCTGTGTGTGTGCCAATTGTTTACCGTTAAGTTATTATAGCCTATGGTCAAAAATAATTAACCTTTATTAATCGCATGTATTTAAACTATGCAATATAAATTGCTCCACATGGAGGCCATTACCGCATGGCAAGGTGTTCAGGTGGAGTAGATTACCACATGGCTGGGGCAGTAATTTCAGTGCCTTTCATTTTCAGAATAAATAGATCAATTTCAGAATAAAAGATGCCTTTTATTTTCAGACAGGCATGCTGACACGAGGAAAATCATTCCAAGTGTTCATTAATCCACTCTATTTGTTTAAAATATTTATATCCCAGCTATCTATACTGAAGGCAGCTTACAACATAACAAAAGCCGTAAAACAGTGATGAAGCGGCAACGATAAAACATATCAGATCACATCAGGGTAAGACCTTAAATATTATGGGAACATCATTAAAAGAACTTCTAAAACCACAGCCTAAAGTAGCTAAAGCAACAAATAGAGGATGCAGTAGCTGAGACCAACTGCCGGGGGTGGAGGGGGCTAAAAGCTATGAGAGAATACAACCTTCTTTGCCTGGTCCCTAAAAGAATATAAGAGGTCTCCTGTTGAGTTATAATAAATCTCTGGCCTGGGCAAGAGCTAAATAATATCTCTATCACAGGGTAGGACACACAGAAAGTTATAATTCTATAATTCAGACACGCTACTAAGAAGCTGCTCAGTCAGAGTGGGGAACAGTGTTTTGGCGGGAAGAAGCAGTCATTTATTTATTTATTTATTTGATTTTTATCCCGCCCTCCCGCCGTCATGCTGCTCTTGCTTTTCTGGAATGCTTGCACAGGATCATGGGATTACTGTGATCTGGCTTTCAGTATGGGCACACCAGCATTAGGGATGGGCATGAACCAGAAAAGGCAGTCGGTGGTTCGTGTTGTTCATGAACCATGGACTGTCATGAACTTCAGAGACACCAAACTCACCAGAGGTCTCTGCTTGACTCTCCTCTACCTGCCCTCCCACCCTCTGGTGCTCAGAACATGGCAGGCTTCAGAAATTGGCAGGTACACAAAACAGGATCTCTGATGATTACCTCCGCTGGCAAGCAGGTACAGACAGGAAGGCAATCCTTCTATGTAAATCAGGGTCCCCCAACATAGTGCCCGCAGGCGACACCTTTTCTGGTGCCTGTCAAGTGTTTTTAGGAACTGGGCGGGGCCAGGTAGGGCTTTTGCCCAGCAAGGCTTCTGATTGGCTACTGGAGATTTGATTGGCTGCACAGATTTTTCAAAATGCTGCTTTGGCAGCAGCTGCCACCAAAACACATGGATCTACAATGCATTACTGAAGTTAAGCTGTTCCAATCATTTGGTGGCTGGCTCTGCCTCCTGCGGCAGCCATTTTGTTGCTGAGCCCATCGTGCCATGTCAGAATTTCAAATCTGCTCACAGGCTCTAAAAGGCTGAGCTCCCAGAGTGGCATCTTAAGGTCACCATGGGAAGGTAGGGACCATGACACTTCTGTAACGTGAGGTGGCCTATGTGGTGACTTTGAGGTTATTATGCTTTTCCCCAGTGGTAGAAAATATGCATGAAGAAACTTAGGCCAGAATGACAGATCAAGTGTCTTTTCCCCTCTCTACCATCCCCCCTCGTGGTGGAAAATTTGACACTGGAACCAGCCCCAAGCAAAAGCTTATCTCAGACTGAATAAAGAGATGTGTAATAACCGTTGTGACTTTAATTACAAGTCATTGTTGGTTTGCTTTACAAAACATAAAGCCTGTTTTAAGCTTCAGACCCTCGCATTACATGTCCTAGGACAGTGATGGCGAACCCTTTAGAGACCGAGTGCCCAAACTACAACCCAAAACCCACTTATTTATCGCATAGTGCCAACACGGCAATTTAACCTGAATACTGAGGTTTTACTTTAGAAAAAACAACTCATATATTAACTTAAGATGATCCAAACAAAGTAAGGAAAGCAATCCCAAATGTTTTCATTTACTTAACATTATTTGGCAGAGAATTCGACACTTTAATGACGGTCTGGGCCTGGCTGGGGTGATGGCACGCGTGCCCACAGAGAGGGCTCTGAATGCCACCTCTGGCACCCGTGCCATAGGTTTGCCACCACTGTCCTAGGACCTTTCTGGACTTAGCGGTCGGTCTGTGGTGGTCCCCAGTCCAGCAGATCAAGATTCCTGTCTTGTTGTAATGGACTGGCAAGCAACTAAACATACACCACTGTCTGAAGTGCCAGATTTTCTTTGGTGAGGGTGACGCAGCTAGTGTGAACACCTGGGTGCTGCTCAAAAATTAGTAAACATGTGTTCCTCTGTTCTATAAGAAGATACTCAGAGCGGCTTACAGAGTATAAAAAGGCAGCATAATACAGGAAACAAAACAGACCAATAACAACTATGGATGCCCTGACCTGGATAGCCCAGGCAAGCTCGATCTCGTCAGATCTCGGAAGCTAAGCAGGGTCGACTCTGGCAAGTACTTGGATGGGAGACCTCCAAGGGATACCAGCAGTCGGGAGGACAGGAGCAGGCTTTATTCAGCCGCCTCTCTGAATGTCCTCCAGACCCCCAGTAGGGGTCAGCCTCGTCACCATGACTTCCAGGTGCACACACACTCACACATATGCACATATGAAAAAACACACACAAAGGAAATTAGTTATGGACAAATTGAATTCAGTCTTGTAGATCTGTTTCTGCTGGTGGAGGTGCTTGTCTCTGGTGGAAAGAGACTTCCTCTGGTTCAAGGCCTTGAGGAAAGTGCCTTCTCTAGAGGAACGAACCTGCAGGATCCAACCCACTGGGTGTAAAATAGTCTTCTGGAAAGGCCTGTATTTCACGGGTGTTTTATTTATCAACTGTGGGTTTTTATCCCTCCTCTGGCCTCCCTCTTGCATGCTGGACCCACCTGTCTCTGTTCTTTACCAGCAGGTTCTGCTCTACGCCTTCCATTAGGTTCCGGAAGCACTGCTGGAGGACTTCTTGCTTATCAGCAGGCTGAGTGTTTATCAAGCTGGCTCTCAACTCACTGAAGTACTGAAATGATAACAAGAAAAAAAAGAGCGGGAATAAAAATGCTACATCCCAGCATACGCTTGAGGTCCCAACTTAAGTTTTTCAAACCCTGGCCATGAATGAATGCAGTTTTAGTACCTGGAATGCCTATTTCTTGGAATCGCAGCCGTGTACAATCTCATTTTATGACCAGGTCACTTTCTATGTAAACTTGTCATGCCCCCTCCCCATCCCACACATACCCTCTCAAGTATTATTCTAAGCTGACATAAACAGACCATATGATTGTGTCGGGCTTCTCACTCACGCCATTCCACAACCCCTCCTCAGACTAGAGGCCCCGATAAAACACACTCATCAACCCCACTCCAACCCAGTTCGTGACCGGGAGGCGCTTCGAGTTTCTACAGTACAACTTGATGCATCGAGACACTTCAAATCATTCCTAACTGGTTACTAAACTTGAAGACGACGGCGGAGAAGATTAATGAAACAGGAGGCTGGATACAGACAAATGTAGCTGCCTTTTGGAGACTCACTGAAACAAGCTTATCGACCTGTTGAATGGAACGCAAGTGTGACTGAAAGTCATAGCATATGAGATGCTAAGAAGTCTGCCATCTGATCTTCCCAACTTCCTTTTAAGAGCAATCACAACTGGGTGGGAGCCCAATTTGGACTGCAGAGGAGGGGCACGGGGAGGGGAGCGGGGGTTTACAACCCTGGCAGTTTTCCAAATTAAAAGTGGGCATCCTGTGCTGTTACAGTCTTTTAAAGAAAAAGATGGAAGATACTGCTCTCTTACGACAGCGTGGGGCCCCAAGTTTAGATCAGCAAAGCTGTGCAGGAATGGAAAGGTTTCAATTCACCCATCTTTAATTTACCCCCACCTTGGGCAGCTCAGATTCCACAGCTGCAATCTTCTTTTAAAAGACTGATAAAGCCCCCATGATCTCAGTCGCATCCAGTTTGACCTTAATTGTCTCTGGATTGAGGTCAAAGACTTAAGAGACCCTGGACGTAGACAGCGAATCAGAAACATTATGACACGGTTCTGCTTCTATAAAGCCAGACCCGGTGGGTCCATTAGCACAACTCTGAAAGACAATGGGCAATACACAAATCATGACTGCTAATTAAGCATTGGTGAAAACATGAATGGGCTATTTGCTACTAGAGTTGTCTGATGAACCCATTCCTTGCCATTACTTCACAAAGAAAAAGCTCCCATAGAACTCGAAACGTTGCAATATTCCAATGACTGATTATGTTCATCTGAACCTATGAAAGCTTCAGACATACCACAGCACCTGATATGCTAAGATGGTCTCTAGGGAGGAAAATAACATGGGGACAAACTAGCATATTCACATGATCAGGGCTTTTTTTTGTAGAAAAAGCCCAGCAGGAACTCATTAGCATAACAGGCCACACCCAACAGCAGAAACCTATTAGCATATTAGGCCACTCTGACAGTGCAGCTCATTAGCATATTAGGCCACACCCCATGCCTTCCCTTGGCTTGCCCGGGCGCCCCGCGGCTGTGGAGAAGGCACAGGGAGGAATTAAAATGCCTCCCCGGTCCTTTCAGGGACACCCTCCTGGCCCGCTCGCCCCAGAGTCACCAGGGGGGTCGCTCTCCAGGCCTTCCCTCTGTAGCCACGCACGCAGAGGTTTTGGCTGTAGTGGGCGTGGTCAACTCTGAAGCCAGCTGGAACTCCGTTCCTGTGTGTTCCTGCCCAAAAACAGCCCTGCACATGTTGCAGTGGATAGAGCTGGGCTTCACAACAACAAATCTGATCCCACAACCTCATTTTTCAGCCGTTACAGCACAGGGAACTGTATGTTTGGGATGGTCTTGGCTGCATGGCCCAGGCCGGGCTTTATGATCTTCCTGTGAATGTCCCAAGGGTAGGGTTGCCAACCTACAGGTGGTAGCTGGCAATCGCCCACTATTACAACCGGTGTTCCCTCTAAGCTGAGTTAGTGTGAGCTAGCTCACAGTTTTTAAGCCTCTGGCTCACACATTTTTATCTCAGCTCAGGAAAGACGGCTCCAGAGCAAACTAATTTATGCAGGATCCAACTCGCTCGCTCACAGCTTTAATGCCAGATGCTCACAAAGTAGAATTTTTGCTCACAAGACTCCACAGCTTAGAGGGAACACGGTGACAGATATCAGTTCACCTGGAGAAAATGGCCACTTTGGAAGGTGGACTCTCTGGCATTATACCCCATTGAAGTTCCCTCCCTCCCCAAACCCCGCCCTCCCCAGGCTCGATTCCCAACATCTCCAGGTATTTCCCAACCTAGAGCTGGCAACCTTACCCAAGGGGCAGTGGGGAGGTGGGCGGAATTTGGTGTGGAGAAGTTTCTGAACGCCCCAACTGGCTCTTGATGTTTGTTCTCATATATACATTATATATAATTATCCAGATCGTGATGAAGGAAGGTAAGCACTGTGGCTGCCGCTAAGGAAACTGCAGCCGGCGCTAAAGAATGTGGTACAGCCCTTCCTAAAACGGGCGAGTAAAATGGTTGCCATGGCCTTCAGTCTGCAGGACCTGAGCAAGGCTGACAGGATGTTTTGGAGGTCATGAATTCACAGGGTTGCCATAAGTCAGAAGCAACTCGATGGCCCACAACGCACACAAAATGGTTGCCAAACACACTGCCAAAATAGTTTCCCTCCTGCTTCTCTTATTAAAATTTCTTGTTCCCACCCAATCATTTACTAACAGTTTTTACTGTAAGGGTAACAAGTACGCAGAGTTCCTCCCGTGTAAGTCAACTGCTTTCAGTGGACTTAGAATGGCGTTACTCTGCATAAGAATGCACCACAAATGAGATATTTAAGGTCATAGGGTCTTGGTGCTACAGCATGGTGCTACAGCTACAGGTGGTAGTGGCTTAACTCCCTTCCTAGATAGAATTTAAGTTACCAGTCAACACGATAAGAACATAAGAGATGCCAATGTTGGATCAGGCCAAAGGCCCATCCAGTCCAACACTCTGTGTCACACAGTGGCCAGAAATACCAGGTGCCATCAGGAGGTCCACCAGTGGGGCCAGGACATTAGAAGCCCTCCCACTGTTGACCCCCCCCCCAAGCACCAAGAAGACGGAGCATCACTTGCCCCAGAGCCCCTATCTATACCTTGTGGCTAATAGCCACTGATGGACCTCTGCTCCATATGCTTATCTAATTCCCTTTTGAAGCCGTCCGTGCTTGTAGCCGCCACCACTTCCTGTGGCAGTGAATTCCATGTGTTAATCACTCTTTGGGTGAAGAAGTACTTCCTTTTATCCGTTCTAACCCGACCGCTCAGCAGTTTCATGGAGTGCCCACGAGTTCTTGTATTGTGAGAAAGGGAGAACGATGTATTGTGAGAAAGGGAGAACGATGTTCCAACAATGTTGGAAGATATGATCATGGACCTCCTGCACCTCTAAATATCCACATGGCCCAAGTTCTACCTTTTTAACTACTTCAGAAACCACCACAAAGGATCAATCCCTCATGTTAAACACTTTAATTTTCACCAGGAATTTTCGGTTCCATTATAGACTAGACAATTTTTTAAAAGGATGTTTAGGTATTTAGACCCCACTTTTCTTGGGTACCCAAAATTGTTTGTAACATCATTCTTCCCTTTTCTGTTTTATTCTCACAACAACATTGTGAAAGAGCAAATTCAGACTCCAGTGGCACCTTTAAGACCAAGAAAGGTTTATTCAAGGTATGAGCTTCCGTGTGCAGGCCCACTTTTCCAAACACACTGGAATGGAAGCTAGAGTTCAAACTTATAGCCAGGCTGAACAGCAAATTTACATGTAACATGATGCAGATGCTTTAAGATATATGCAAAGACAAAGCTGAATAACAAGCTAAGGTTATAAGGTCAACATTGAGAGGTAGGTTAGGCTGAGTGAGAGAGTGTGTGCCTAAGATCACTCAGTGAGTCTCCAAGGCTAAAGGATGTTTAGGTATTTATACCCCACTTTTCTTGGGTACCCGAAAGTGTTTATAACATCATTCTTCCCTTTTCTGTTTTGTTCTCACAACAACATTGTGAAAGAACAAATTTAGACTCCAGTGGCACCTTTAAGACACCTTTATTCAAGGTATGAGCTTCCGTGTGCAGGCACACTTTTCCAAATACACTGGAATGGAAGCTAGAGCTCAAACTTATACCCAGGCTGAACAGCAAATTTACATGTAACACGATGCAGATGCTTTAAGATATATGCAAAGACAAAGGTGAATAACAAGGTAAGGTTATAAGGTCAACATTGTGAGGTGGGTTAGGCTGAGCGAGAGAGTGTGTGTGATTGGCCTAAGATCACTCAGTGAGTCTCCAAGGCAGAGTAGGGATTTTAACCTGGGTCTCCCAGATCCTAGTCTGACACTGACTACTACACCACAGTTGCTTTTATTAGCAGAACATTGGAAGACGTTCTTTGAAAGAGAAACAGCCGTTTCTTTAATTGCACAATAAAATGGAGAGACAACCCGTCCCCCCATGTGCTCTTGTTTCTGCAAGTATCTCTCTCACAGACCCTTGCCTGTTAGAGGTACTGGTTGAACAAATAGGAGGCCTGACAATTTAAAGGAAAATTGCAAAACATGTACAGGTTTTATTTCCTCAGCTGTGCACATGATGGCTTATCCTTGGGGAAGAGAGAACTTAGAATAGATGGACGGATGCCCAGAAAAATCTCTGAACGAGTTGACCTAATAGTTCACCGTTTTGGTACATATATTTCTATAGGAAATTCCTTCTACGTTCAGAGAAGTGCTCACCTCATACTATCAGAACTGACAAGATGGAAGGTTTTGGTACGGCCATGTGGGTTTCATGTAATTGAGCCTATATAAGATAGCAACACCCCAAACACCCCTGAATCTCTCAGATGAGGGTTGGGTGAGGCTATCTAATCTTTCTGAAATACTTTGGTGAGAATCTCAGAAACTGTATTTTATCTTTTAATCTCAAGTAAGATAGCAGAAGGAATGATATGTATGTATTTCTGTTTATCCTTAACAGCTTTGTTTAACGCTTGCAAACTAAGGGCCGTGGCTTCTTCGACTGAGTCAATCCATCTGTCAGCAAGCTGCCATAGGGTGGTTCAACTCTGTTTCTGATTTTATTTCCATATGCAAACATAATTTGTATCATTGTGATTAATATTTGCTCATGTCAAGGTTGACTTTAAATAAATATCTTAAGAGATATACATGAGTGGCCCCACTGGTGGACCTCCTGATGGCACCTGGTATTTTTGGCCACTGTGTGACAGAGTGTTGGACTGGATGGGCCTTTGGCCTGATCCAACACTGGTTTCTCTTATGTCATTATGAGTGATCTTTGGCTGGGACACAAGGTTTTCACTTGCCACCGAGAAATAAATTAACTTCTGACTTCTCTTCAGTCAGAGGGCTGTAACCTATAGAGACTGGGTCTCGAAGAGGGTAGCCATCTCAACATGAGCATGTGTGTTAAGTGCCCTCAAGTGGCTTCCGATTTGTGATGACCCTGTGAATTAAGGCCCTCTAAAACATCCTATCCTTAACAACCTTGTTTAACTCTTGCAAACTGAGGGCCATGGCTTCCTCGACTGAGTCAATCCATCTCATGTTGGGTCTTCCTCTTTTCCTGCTGCCTTCAACTTTTCCTAGCGTTATTGTCTTTTCCAGGGATTCTTGTCTTCTAAAACTGCGTCCAAAGAACGATAGCCTCAGTTCAGTCATTTTAGCTTCCAGGGAGAGGTCACGCTTGATTTGATCTAGAACCCACTGATATCTGTAACACTCTCTTCCAACAACACACTTCAAAGGAATCAACTTTCTTCCTGTCGGCTTTCTTCACAGTCCAGATTTCATACCCATACACAGTAATGGGGAATATTATGGCACGAATTAACTTCACCTTGGTTGCCAGCGACAAATCCCCATACTTAGGAATCTTTTCTAGCTCCTTCATAGCTGCATTTCCCAGTTTCAATACAGCCCTGTGATTTAGTGGTTAATGTGTCACTTTGGAACAGGCAAAGTGGCCCTTCATTTCCATGTGTCGATTTTAAAAGGAATGCTTCCTTTATGGAGGGTTTTTATTCCCGTTACATCTCCAAGTGAGATCCTTCCAGAATGCAGGTTATATTCTTCCACGCACTATCCACTCGCTTATCTCCTTTGAATAATAATTTTAAAAATATTGTATTTGTATTTAACACAATTCTATGAATTCACTAATATTTATGTTTTGGCTGTTCTTCAGTGATAACTCCTTTCCCCTGCATATACTCTTAGAATCCTTTGCCACAAGATTTTGGTCTGTAGGCATGAGACTTGGGACCAATCCCTGCCTACCTATACAAGGAATTCTTCTTCAGCCTGGTGATTGTGGCTGAAATATGCAGTCCAGAGGTGGAAATCTCTAATCCGCTCTGGGGCCAGGTTAAGTTAAGCATGAAAAGTAACAGCTATGCCAGCCACAGCAGACCAGGGAGTGGAAAGGGAAATACGTTCTCACACAGACCAGTGTCTGTTTATATCCCACGCCGTGAAAATGACCCTCGTTCCCTGATACAGTAATAAAGGCAGGAAACACAAAAAAGAAACTCTATGTGTCTGAAGTATCACATTATGAAAATGATATGAGGCCATTTACACCTGCACTGTTTTTCAAAATAGGGTATATTGGCCAGTGCCTATAAAGTCACAAAACCTTTTACTAGTGGTTGACTGTATGTAGCTGTTTACACAACGTGTTGCAGCAGCCCTAGAGATGACAAGCCATCTCCAGCTTGCTTCCAAACTGGTACCGGATCAGAGAACCTGGAACATACCATATCTCATTACTGCATTGCCTGCTATTCCAAAGTGGTAGCATCTAATGTTATGGGTACTTGAGGCATACAGAATAGTTGTTGTTATCTTGTATATAAAAACATTTTTTCAATAAACAGATTAAAAACTCACAGATCCCCCCTGCAGCTTCCTTAATTCAGATAAGCCAAAACATTTTTTTCAATAAACAGATTAAAAACACACAGATAACGCCCCCTGCAGCTTCCTTAATTCAGATAAGCCCAAAGTGACTGGGCCCACAGAGGACCTACTGATAAATAATGGTGCATATGCACAGTCTACACTAACCCAGCGCCACGATCATTAGAATGCAATATCGTTCCAGAAGAGAGAAAATTGTGCTCTTCTCATATTTCATGCTATTCATGATTGCACGGCTATATCTCCTTGTGAAATATTTAATTCCTCCTTACACTAAAGCTGCTAAAATCAAAACCACATAATTAATATGGAGTCAGGCTAATATTTAATACTATAAATCAGAGACATTGGCTAAACAAAAACGTTGCCGCGAACAAGATTGGGAATGCATAAGACCACTTATTTCCGCCTTTTATAATGATGCAGTGACTCAGGGCAGATAGAAAATGATTAGTTTTCCTCCCAAAGTAGGAAATATTGCTTCCATCTGTAAAGGATAATATCATGATGTCATAAACTTTTTCTAAACACTGAATTTGCCCTTATTCCCTCTCAATCATTTTAAAAGAACTGCTCCTCGTATGGAGCTCGGATTTAAATCACAATAATACACCAAGAAGATGAATGACAGTGCTATTGGATATAGTTAAAATTGGATCCTTCAGCACAGGTGAATGATGAGACGGCGCTTCTATACTTGATATATTTTCTTCTTCTATTAGTTTCCTACCAGGGCTGGGATTTCAGTTTGAATTTTAATGTATGCGGCTGCTGCTAATCTTGGTGTCTTATTTTTTTCCCCAGCACCATCTTATTGTATAGACAATTCATTCTCCAAAGCAGTAATGCACTGCCACTTGTGACTGCCCAGGAGATAAACGAATTTGGAATAAAGTTAGGACTCGTTGCTGAAGTCTGGAGAATGCTACGGGTCAATATCTTCAGGAACAATCCCTTCGCATCTGCCGCTAGCTTGTGGGCGTTCAGACGGGCTCACGCTATTCCAGGGAAATAGCTTCCTTTTGCAGCAGAGTTCTTGTCCTCAGCCCGAATCCGCAGACCGAAATTTGCACGTGCAGCTCTCGTAAAGACGACTGGTCTGGAAAATGTACAAAGTCTGCCACGAAGGCGTGTGCCCTGAAGCGGCAAGAAGTGGTGAATGGAAAACCCAAGGATTCTTCAGGAACCTGAAGGCATTAGAGTTGGTGACTTGTTGTTTGAATGAGTCTGAGAGCAGCCACACTTCTGGGACTATGCTTATGGTGGGGCTGGAAGGTGGCAACCCTGTAGGGTTTTCAAGGCAAGAGGTGGTTTTGCCAATGCCTGCCTGTGTGTAGTGACCCTGGACTTCCTTGGTAGTTTCCCACTCAAGTACTAACTGGGGCCAACCCTGCTTAGCTTCCGAGATCTGATGAGATCAGACTAGCCTGGGCGATCCAGGTCAGGACAGTGTTCGTAGAGGTCAATGCTGTGAAACGTTCTGGGAAGTTCTAATGTGAGTGGGAGGGCTTGGCCCCCTCACTCAAGTGCTGCTGTGCTGTTCTTCGCTGAGGGCAGAGGCAACGGCTTTTTTTGCTCCGCTCCACCCCCATCTGACATAAAGACAGCAAACACAAAGCAACCTTGAGGTCGAGATGCTGGGGATGACGACTGAATGCACTGAAAGAATAACACATACTGATAACGAAAGTAGGGTTGTTTTTCCTGCTATGGCATCTTCACAGACCCATATTTGGGAAGTTAATGAGTTCCCTTACTTAGAGATAGGCAACAAGATCTTGGGAGAAAACGTTGCATGGCTTTGCTACACGAACTCTGATGCGCTGTGAAGCCTGAAGGTCTACAGCACAGCCAGCCTGTAGCTACAGTGGGGCATTTTGGGGCCTGCCCCCCTGACTTCCTGCCAAGGCCCCCCTGACTTCCATCCAGCGTTCTGGGCTGCCCAGAGAACTACCAACTGTCTGGGCCACCCAGAGGACTCCCCACCCTTGCCCCAAGCATGGCTTGCTTCCCTGCATAGGCAGACAGAGTGCAAACGCCGCAAAAGTGAGTTTCAATTATTTTTTAAATTTTATTTTGTGACATCAGTGCCCCCTGATTTATTTAAAGGCCCCCTGAATTATAAAATCCTGGCTACGGGCCTGCAGCACAGTGGTTTATGAATGTACATGTTAGCGGCCAGTGGGCCGCTTTGTGACTTTTGTAGGCCGACCAAGGAGCAGGATGTTCCAGCTGCAGATACCAATGTCCTTCAGACAGCCTATAACACACCTATGTTGCTGGTACCAGTAATGAGGACTGAAAAGAAGCAACTCTCTTAATTCCTGCAACCTGCTAGCAGTCGACATATTATGGAAATTATCCTCTCAACTGTATGGAAGGAGAAGGCTTTCCTGACACTGAGTACACGTAATGTTTGCCCTACGTCAGTCTGCAAATCAATCGGCAAAGAGAGATGGGAAGGATAATTGGTTGGGTGACATGGAAAAGGGGAAGTGCCTGTGGCAGGAAATGAGGACAAGGCTAGACAACCACTTTGTTCCTACTTGAGGCCGCTTCTTACAGCCATTCATTCCCTTAGACGTCTCACAGATGTTATTACCATTAAGAATGCCTCTTTAAATGACATATGACTTCGAGGGCTTGAATGGTTTCTCAATAGCTTTGTAAAGATTAAGTCCTGTGGTTCAGACATGTTTGCCCGTGCCTTTCATGAAACTTTTAATGACGTGACTGAAGATTGTTGACTTTATACCTCCTTTAAGTTACCGACGCATGAAGCCAGATCCTTCGTATCCACTTGCTTTTCCACGTGAGACTGCTTGGCTTACTTTCTGCTGCTCTTATTTCCTGGAACGTTTTTAATGACCCGGTTTTATGGGCCTGATTTGTTTTAATGAGTTAACGTTTTATAGAAGAAGAAGAAGAAGACGAAGAAGAAGAAGAAGACGAAGAAGAAGAAGAAGACGAAGAAGAAGAAGAAGACGAAGAAGAAGAAGAAGACGAAGAAGAAGAAGAAGACGAAGAAGAAGAAGAAGACGAAGAAGAAGAAGAAGACGAAGAAGAAGAAGAAGACGAAGAAGAAGAAGAAGAGATTGGATTTATACCCCACCCTTCACTACCCAAAGGTGTCTCAGAGCGGCCACTGGCAGAGATATGCGGCGGCAGCAGCGGAGTGGCGTGTAATGTAGTCGAGGCGGTGAGCGGAAGAAAAAGGAGACGCGACATCTAGCGGTGAACCGGCGGTGAAGGCGGAGCCCAGAAGGCGTGAGGACGCTCGGTGCAGGCGTGGCGGAGCCTGAGGGATGGAGCCAGTGCCGCGCCAATGCGATCAGCACGATGAATGGGCCTGCCAACTCCAAAAGATCTCCCGAGGAGAGCGGAGGGAAGATGCCGACCCGAAGCCGAGACGAGACAAGCTAAAGACACGTCAACTGAATCCCACTGGGTGCCGTTAGGTAGTCCTGCCCCTAATACGATATATATATGTGCCCATAGATAGGAATAATACAAAACCATGTAAGCCGCTCAGAGACCCATGGGAGGGGTTCGAGTGGGGTAGAAGTTGAAGGTAAATAAAAAAAAAAAAATGAAGGTCCAGGAAAAAGAAACTGGGGAAGAACTGGGGAAAACACTTTGGGGGGCTGTTTTCTTAAGGCCTTTAAAAATTCCAGTGGAAATATGAAATGGTTTTCCCCTTTAGCATAAGTGAAATGCTTTTTTAGACAAGCTTTTACACACACAGAATGTTTATCATGAAGATTTTTCTGTAGGACAATTTATGGCATCGGTGAATGGTAATTCCTGTGTATACAGCGTGCATACACACAAAGCATATTTTCAAAGATGTGGTGATTGCTTAAATGGGACTGATCTTGTCCGCCATTAGTTTCCTATAAGATACTACTCAAGAAGCGAGTGTTTTCAATGTTAAGCTTAAATCACTACCCAAATACGCCGCTGGTCCTTTTGCTTGTTTTTGGTATATCTGCATTGAGTGTGTGTGTGGGGTGTGGGTGTGTGTCTGTGCCTGGAAGTCACGTGGCGACCTCTGGCGACTCCTACTGGGGCACAGAGGAAATTCAGAGAGGTGGCTTGATAACCTGCCTCTGCCACCTGGCCCTGGTATTCTTTGGAGATCTCCCATCCAAATATTTGCCAGGGTTGGCCCTGCTTAGCTTCTGAGATCTGATGAGATCGGGCTTGCCTGGGCTATCCAGATGAAGGCTGCTGCTAGTCCTTTTGTGACGGTACAAGGCTGCTCCCCTCCAAATAACCTTTTCTTGTGTTCACTACTAAATGTGGTTTCTGTTTTTCAACTCCACACCGTACCCTTCCCATGGCAAAAACTAAGATGCATGTGCTGAAGTGGCAAGGGTGCAGTCTGCATCTCACTCTCTTTGCTTATAGAAAAAAATAAGCATTTCTTCTATATGCCAAATAGTACTATTTTATGTGATCATTTACCAAGTGATTCCTTTTTATCCTTTTAAAGTAGGAACAGTAGTTCAGGTTTGGTTAAACAAGGAAAGTCCTGCATATATTTCAATTCCCTTGCAATTCCCCCACCCCATGGCTTAAAACTTCCGGAAGCTTTATGTATCTCGCCCTTGGATATTCCATTGAAAGCCAACAGAGTTGTCTTGAATATCCTTGGTTTTCCAAACAACTTTTCATATATGAAACTTTTTTAAAAAAAATTGAAAATCGAGCAAGCCAATGCATACTGCAGTAGAGTGTTGGGGTTTGTGACATCACAATTTTCATTTGCGGTACTAACGGCACAGTATTTAGCTCCTACCTCGAGCCTCATCGAGGAAGGCGGACTATAATAAATCAAACCACTGCATAAATAAAATATGGCAAGGGCTGCAAACACTAGCAGTGAAATGACAAGTTTGCCCACCTGTCCTCGGCAGCCACTTGGGACAATCTCCCTTTGCAGCCCTTTGTACACAACTGTTCAAGCTTAAGTAACGTGATGTGCATCCAATTGCATCTATCACGCTCCACCCCCGTTTGGCTTGCTGTTGCAAGAGTTGGACGTTCCAGCAACCAATAATTTTTGTTCCCAAAGGAAACTAAATTGGATAGATTCAGACACAAGCAACGCCCATTATACCCATCTGCGTTAGAGGAACTACATCTTCTGCATCCAAAATTGAACCTAGAAGACTACTGCAGCATTTCTACCTTGAGTATTTCTGGCCAAAAACCAATCACCCAGTTAAGAAAACAAATCTCTGTGCTGTGCTTCCCAGGAGGAGCGTTCATTGTGGAATTACACTTGGTAGAATGCTCTGGGGCTGCTGACCAATGCTCCCTCTAAGCTGTGGAGTCTTGTGAGCAAAAATTCTACTTGGTGAGCTACGGGCGTTAAAGTTGTGAGCGAGCGATTTGGCTACTGAATAAATTAGTTTGCTCTGGAGCCCTCCTTCCTGAGCAAAGACAAAAATGTGTAAGTGAGAGGCTAAAAAACTGTGAGTTAGCTCACACTAACTCAAACTCAAACACTGCTGCTGACATACCACATTGACCATGTACTGGAATGCTAGAAATCCCTGCGAAACTCTATATTCAAATTTGGAAATATAATGACATTCAGTCAAGGATATGCGTTTCCATGTTTATACACACAGCATTACAGGAACTCTCTAAATTTTGTAGAAAAACCCCATTCCTTTAAAAGAAGACAAGGCCTTTATATGCTCACTCTTTTAAAGGCATAGGCTCTCAATGGTGTTTGCAGAGAGAAAAACTGGAGTGGGTTGATTCTGCAGTTAGACAGTTCTCATTTCATCAGGGAACCGAAAAGACTTTGAACACGCTGGCATTGTCGTTAAATCCACAGTGCTCTTTGTTTGAGAAGATGTCTTTCAAATTATGAAATAAGTCAGGGGTCAATTCAAGAGATTCATGTGATAGACAGGATCAGGCCAGAGGAGAACCCTGTTCGGTTTGGAAGGAGGACAGGGTGTGTGCTTCACAACTTCTTCCTCACCTGCTCATAAAGAAGTGTTGCCTCAAGGACACGGGGATATTTTTCATGAGGCAACTAGCAAGGAAATGTACTCCACCCTGCTTCCTGTCTCCTCGTAATTGCAGCCAAGAACACTTCTGCTCTCCACTGCTGAAAGCTAGAAGGTGAGTGGTTCCTAAAGTAGTACGGGCAGCCAGCAAGCCTGTAGGAATTGTACTAGATGCATTCCATGTAATTCAAGGACCTCTTTTGCACAGCTAATGCCAGTGGAAATGGAGGGATGACCCTTTTTTTGAAATGTAGGAGATGGTAAGAACAACAAAACTTAGATCACTTTTCATTATGGTATCAGCTTCAAAGACGTTCAGTTTAAAATCTTATAAACCATCCTCCTTGGAGACCGAATCGAATTAATGGTTAAAAAAAGAAGTACTGCTGTTGGAAATGTGTAAGAGGAGATGCCGGCTCTAGGCACATGTGGTGGCTGTGCCCCAGATCCCAAGATACACCTGCTAGATAGGGGAGAATGAATAAAATACTGGCGCAAAACCCATTCTCTCTATAGGGAGGGCATCGCTTGAGAGCAAGCCAGGATTTTCTGCTTTTGAACACCACGTGAAACAATAGTTAAAACTAACGGTGGTTAATAAATCAGCTTTTGGTCCTGGCTTCAGAGCCTTGTTTGAAGGACCCTAGCTAACCAGGCTAGCCTGATCTGGTCAGATCTCAGAAGCTAAGCAAGGCTGGCCCTGCTTAATATTTGGACGGGAGACCACTCACAGTCCAGGGTCACTATGTAAGAGGCAGGCAATGGCAAACCACCTCTGTTAGTCTCTTGCCTTTGAAAACCTTACAGGGGTGCCATAATTTGGCTGCAACTTCATGGCATTTTACACACACGCACACACACACACACACTCACACTCACAGTGGGGCGATACGTTCAGAGACAAGCAGACTAACCACAGTTATTTAAACAATGGCTCAATACAATTTCTGAACTGGGCCACTGTGTTTAGGGGGGACCATCCTAAAGCAAGACTGCTGCCGTCATGGTTGACCAAGGCTAGAGTAGAGAGGTGCTTTGGAAATGCTTTGGGGATATGGGGAGCACCTGTCCTTCCATGCAAAGGTGGAAGGTTTGTCCTAGCAAAGATTTGGACAAGAGAGGCCTTTTCTCCTGTTCCCTGGAGCCCAGTTACCCTCATGAACCACATACTAAAGCTTCTTTCCAGTAGTGGAAAGTTCTATCAAGTTTTCAAGGCAAGAGACGTTCAGAGGTGGTTTTGCCATTGCCTGACTCTGTGTAGTGACCCCAGACTTCCTTGGCAGTCTCCCATCCAAGTACTAACTAGGGCTGATCCTGCTTCGCTTCTGAGACCTGGCTAACCCGGGCTACTTATCTATTAGGATCCAATCATAATAGCGCAAAGAAATCATGCCCACTTTCAATCTGGCTGGAAATTATTATCCCAGAGTACTTACTTTCTCATTGAGGAGTATGAGGCCTAAGAGAGGTCTTGACACAGACCACTGGTTTCGGCAGTCCTCAAAAATTATGGTATTCATAAGGATTGACATCATCTGAAAGAAAAAGAAAAAGTCTGAAAGCCCAATACTAATATATTTTGCTGTGTATTTGGTACTAAACACTACTCCAAAACAGGCAAAAAACTCTTTCTGCAAGGTATTATGGAAGCTACCCTCAATATAGCACCAACATTCTAACAACGTAACTTATTCTAAAGCAAATGCATCTCTGACATACAGATATCCCACCCTTGTCATTTCTTTTGACTTCCAAATAGTGCAACTACCTGCAGCTTCTGGTACAAAAATGAAAACAGACATAAAAGTTAAAACACAAGCACAGCCAGATAGTTGTGAGAACTTGCTTTGCCTGGAGACTTTCATACAGCACACCATACCCTCCTCCTTTATTGTAACCTATGGTGATATAAACAAAGTTATGATTATACCAGCCTCTGCTTTGCAAATGAATTCTAACAAACGATTATGCCTTGGAGCCATTGTAATGTCCTGTTATGCTCAGGCCTGAATTGTTTCCCAGCCTGTTAATGTTTGTGACACAAGGGTTAACAGTACTCTTAAAATGTTTAATGGAAGGATGTGCCATCCAGGTGCCCACTGTCAAGAGAAAATCCCTAATGGTCATTTGAAGCAATTTGACCATGGATGTGTGAAAGGAGGTGGGGAAAGCATTTTGCAGAGGGTAGTAGATCTGCTGAATGGCCAAGTGAAGACTTGGTATATACCGAGCTGAATAAGTACCAAAAAAATACCTTATCAGTACTTATGGGGTATTTATCAGAGATCTGAATTTGACTACTGAAATAGCTGTGCCCGAATAAAATCTGATATTATTCGGCTTTTATTTGGGCGCAGCCAGAAGGCATTTAAAAAGACCACAGTCTCTTTAAATGCCTTCTGAGTTCACTCACCGAGTCATGCTGAACTCAGCAAGCATTTAAACTTTAAATCCCTTCTCCATCATACCCTATGGGGATGTTCCCCATAGGGTATAGTGGAACTGAATAAATTCAGGTTTCCTGAATACTTACCCAAATCTCTAATACTTTTTAATACTTACCCAAATCTCAATAAAAAACCAATATTGGTATTCAGAAATATTTTGGAATACCAATATTTTTTGGGTCCAATAAACCCAAATCTGAAAAAAGCTCGATTTTTTTTTGCACACCCCTAGTGAAGTCCATTAAGTCATTATCTTGCTTATCTCAAGGTAACTGTATAGTAGGCTTGCGAAGACCAGGTTAAACACGCTTAATGTGAAGGAAGGGTGTCACTCTGCACTCCTTGTGTTGCTAAAGCATGCTTCTTTGCAGGTCATCTGTTCCAGTTTTCGACCAGCTTTGAATGAATGGAAGAAGGTCTTATTGATCTTGCTTTTGTAAGACTTATTTTTATGCTTGTAAGATGAGCCTTCTCCTGTAACTAGGAAGAAGTACAGTTTAGGCTACTTAGATGTTTTTATTTCTTGTGTGCCTCGGAAACTTGAACCTGTACTGATACTTATATTTTTTACTTTTTTTGTCCTTTTCATACTTTTTCTTCTTTGTTTTAAGAAGACAGTGGTTGTTTGGTGTGTACCCTGGATCCTGAAAAAGAACTCATAGTACTGGTGTAGCCAGGGTCTCACAGTATACTACAGGGAACTCCTGCTCTGGAGCTGGTGATATTCCGTGAGGAAGCAAGGTTTTGCTCATAGCATACTCCTGCAAGCCTCTTGTCCCTGGTTTGGGTAGAGGGTCTTAAAGGGGTGCACATCACATGGTGGCAGCAGATAGGGGATCTATTGAACCCCAATAACCATTACAGCAGTGTTCAAGAGATTTATTGCGTTCTAGTAACCAGATTTTTAAAATCAGTACTTGCCAAGTGTCCAGGCACAGATTTGTTGTTGTAGACAGGATATTTAATTCAGGCAAGAGACAGCAACTGAACAGGCAGGTGGTGCAGTTGTGAGCAATGTTCCTGCAGAGATACAAGTCATGTTGGAGTTGGAAATGGGGCAAGTAGCCATGCAAAGGCTCTCAAAGGATGGCTATGGCAGTGTGAGTGAACCAGGCCAAGTTCCCTGGATGGTAGATGCTGAGCTTTATGGCAGTGAATCTGACAGCTCCGATGAGAGCAATGGAAAAAATGAAGTGCTGACGAAGGCAGAGGATTCTGTGGTTCCTAGTTCTTTTTTTGGAATTCCAGGAGTGCAGCAGTTTGAGACCAGAATGGGTGTGGCAGAAAGGCCTTGAGCCTGTGTTGAAATACCAAGGAGCAGTCCAACTGCAAGACAGTTTCTGGAGGGTTCTACAGAGCCTACAGTGTGTTGGAAAACCAAAAAGGAGATGCCTGAAGTTGGTTCTCCTGAGCAAGGATGGCAGGCTGTTATGATGGAGTTTGCCACCCTTCAAAGCATAGAAATTATGCGTGCTAGAGACAAAGAAACAACTTGCCACAAGAGGGATAAAAAGGACTTTCCTGTTTTCTAGGCTGGTAAGGATGTGAATGCCTTTTTTGTCATCTTTGAAAGAGCATGCTTTGATAACAAGGTGCCTAAGAGATATTACAGTAGGGTTGCCAGATCCCCCCCGGGGGGGGGGCGGGGTTTTCCACAGTTTAGGTGCCCTTGATCTGCCAGCCTGGATCCAGGCAGTGGGGGGAACCCTGCCCCCAAAGCACCTGGATTGGGCCAACATGCCCGGAGCGATGATGTCACCTGGAAGTGACATCATTGCGCTGGGCACATCACCTGGGGGGGGGGGGCGCTCTGGCATTTGGCATGAAAACTTGATGTTTTCTAGCTGAATGCTAGAGCATCCCACTGGCGATGTGCCTAGCACGATGACATCACTTCTGGGTGACATCATCATGGCATGCGTGCCAGAAGATCCTGGGAGAGGAGCTTCTCCCCCCCCCCCCGCTGACAAAAGGTAGGGACCATTCAACCCTACATTACAGGCTTGTTTTAAGATCTTGTCTGTGTGCAGAGTTAAATTCTCTTCAAGCTGAACTAATTGTAGACCAATGTAATGATTATGGCTTGCGGCCACAATGCCTACGGGAAGGGGAGAGGGCAATGAAGGCGAGGAACCCCCCCCCAACAGTAACACCCCAAACAGCACAATGCTCAGCTTTTGGAATAAAAATGGCCAGAACCTGGGGGCCTGGCTTCTTTAAACAGTTGGCTAAGCAAGGATATGGCTTGACCGCTGAACAATTGTGTAGAAAATTCAGGAAGAATCATACAATGTTAGAATTGGAAGGGACCTTGCAGGTCATCTAGTCCAACCCCCTGCACTCTTTTTATTTATTCATTAAATTTCTACCCCGCCCTCAGGGCGTTTACAAACCATTTAAAACCAACATACAGTTAAAACTGACAATTACACATATAAATACAGTACCATAACATCCCAGCTAATACATCCTATGATAAAGTGCTAGTGCGACACCACCGGCATAGTCAGTTCTTATTGAAACGCTCGACGGAACAGCTCCGTTTTAACTGCTCTACGGAACTGCTGGAGGTCCCGTAGAGCTCTGATCTCCTGAGGGAGCTCATTCCACAGCGTTGGCGCCACCAGGGAGAACGCCCTGGTCCTAGTTACTGCTAACCTAGCATCCCTAGGCCCGGGGGGGGGGCAGACGGTTTTGCATTCCCGATCGTAGTGCCCTTGGGGGAACATATGGAGAAAGGCGGTCCCTTAGGTAGGCAGGCCCCAGACTCTGCAGGAGCATGGCCAAAAGACAGCCTTACATACCTACAACATACCCAAAAGATGGTCGTCCAGCCTCCACTTGAAAACGTCCAGTGAAGGAGCATCCACCACCTCCTGAGGCAGACTGTTCCACTGCTCAACCACTCTTACAGTTAGGAAGTTTCTCCTGATATTTAGCCACTAACGACTCCCTTGTAATTTCTTTCTTTCTTTCTTTTTTTAACGGTTTATTTCTTAGTTTTTCATACTCCCTTGTAATTTTCACCCATTAGATCTAGTCTTGCAATCTGGAGCAAGAGAGAATAGATCGGCTCCAACTTCTAAATGACAGCCCTTCAAATACTTGAAGACTGCAATCATGTCCCCTCTAAGCCTTCTCTTTCCCAGGCTAAACATACCCAACTCTTTCAGCCTTTCCTCATAAGACTTGGATTCAAACCCTCTCACCATCCTGGTTGCCCTCTTCTGGACACGCTCCAGCTTGTCAACATCCTTCCTAAAATGTGGTGCCCAAAACTAGACACAGTACTCCAGGTGAGGCCTGACCATAGCAGAATAGAGCGGAACTACCACCTCCCTTGATCTGGACACAATGCTTCTGTTAATGCATCCTAAGATTGCATTAGCTTTCTTCACAGCCACATCGCACTGCAGGCTCATGTTTAGCTTGTGATCAACCAGAACACCTAGATCCCTTTCACATATGCTGCTGTCAAGCCAAGTCCCTCCCATTCTATATCTGTGCCTTTGATTTTTTGTACCTGTGTAGGACTTTGCACTTATCTCTATTGAAATTCATTTTATTTGTCTCAGCCTAGTGTTCCAGCCTATCTAGATCATTTTGAATCCTGACTCTGTTTTCTTCAGAATTAGCAATCCCACCTAGCTTCGTGTCATCTGCAAATTTGATAAGCATCCCCTCTATGTCTTCCTCCAGGTCATTTATAAAAACCCAGAGAAAGCTATTCTGCTTTAATAGCCAGATTGATCAGAACTTTTTCAGACTGGCTTGAAGCTAGCCAAGCCTTTTCTCATGCTGAACTGTGTCAGATGATGGTCAAAGAACAGCTGTTTCAGATTTTACCAGAAGACTTGTGTCCTTTAATTAAGGCCAGGGGTAATTTATCATTCAGAGACATTGGCACTTTAGCAGATGAATTAGATGCTGAGAAGAAGGGTCCATGTGAGAAACTAAGAAATCATTGTTGTGAAAGCCCTTAGGAAACAAGTCCGGAAGGGCTTCTATTAAGTTTGAGAACAGTCCCAGTGTTGCTTCTCCCCATTCCAGCCTGAAGCCAGCGCAGTTTCCACTGCCAGAAAAGAAGCCTTTGATTTTATCTACCCCCTCCCATGCTTGTTTTACTTGTGGGTCAAAGGATCATCTTAAGAAACAGTGTCCTGTTTGGATAAAGCAGCAGTGAGGTACTGCAGATACAGATTGTAAAGAAGGCACAACCCGAAAAAAAGTTAAGTGGCCTGATCCAGAGCAAATTCAAGCAAGAGATCAGCATGCAGCTGCAGAACCACAGAATTTCGTTATGCAAGGGAGAGTTGAAGCAATTTCATCTTTACTGATCAAGGACCTTAAAACCTACTCAGCAAGAGCAGTGGGTGAACAAAATGAGGGAGGACTTTGTTGAATTATCAGGTGGTGTTAAAATTCCAGCACAAAAAGACTCTGGGGCAGATATTTCAAGTATGTCTGAAGTTTTGTTAAAAAAGTATCCCATTATTGTTCAAGGATTAGTTCAAATTTGTGCTTATGATGCAAAGATAGAACCTAAACCTATTGGACATATGCCTTTAAAATATAAGAACTGGGAGGGGACAATTCCAGTCCTAGTACATAAGTGTGAATATCCACATTTCATCACTGGGGCTGACAATGTATAGAACTCAGTGTTCCCTCTAAGCTGAGTTTGTGTGAGCTAGCTCACAGTTTTTTAGCCTCCAGCTCACGTTTTTGTCCTAGCTCAGGAAGGAGAGCTCCAGAGCAAGCTACTTTATGCAATAGCCAAATCGCTTGCTCACAACTTTAATGCCACTAACTCACAAAGTAGAATTTTTTGCTCACAAGAATCTACAGCTTAGAGGGAGCATTAATAGAACTGCCCAGGTTTTGTCTATTACAACCAGGAGTCAACAGAAAGCTTAAAGAGTCTGATTTGTTTGTCTCTGCTGAGAGTGGAATTGACCAGACAGAAGTTTTACAGACCAGCCACAGACGACTATTCAGCTCAAAACAGATGAAGATTTTCATTCTGCTCAATTAAGCTGTCCAACTTTTAGAAGCATGTAGAGAAGCTGCTTCAAAACCTCTGGAGTTAATGCAAAAATCAACTGTAAGATTTATTTGGGATTATTTTTTTTTCATATAGACAGTGTCAACCGAAAGGCAGGAGTGAAGAGTTGCAGCCAGAGCAACAGTTAGTTGTTCCTCAAAAGTATAGGGAAGAGATATTGCATTTAGTTCATGATAGTATATTGTCAGGTCATTTGGGATGTGAACGCACACTGGCCCAGTGTTTTTATTGGCCTAATGTGAATAAAACTGTGGTCACTTCACATGACACATGTCAGAAAATTGGTCATAATACAGATGTGGTTAAAGTGCCACTCCGACCACTCCCAGTGATATAGAAACCTTTTGAAAAAATTCAGATGGATATGCTAGGCCCATTTTCACATTCTAGTATAGGGAAGCAATTAATTTTGTTGTTAATCTGTGTAGCCAGCAAGTATCCATTTGCTTTTCCATTAAGCAGTGTTTCTGCACAGAATGTGGCCAGAGCTATTCAAGATTTTGCACCAATTTTTGGGTATCCAGCTCAGATTTTGACAGAGGTTCCAATTTTGCTAAGAAATCTTACTATGAAATTATGTGAACTGGTGGGACTTTGACTAAGAAGTTATGTGAATTGGAGGGAACTGAACAAAGATTTTCAGTCGCTTTTCATCCAGAATCTCATGGAGCAATTGAGAGATTTCATGCCATTTTGGGGAAAATGCTGATGGCAAATGCCATGTAGCAGCCTAAAGAATGGGATAAGAAGTTGCCCATGCTTCTTGATGCATATTGCAACAGCTCACAAGAGACTTTAGGTGGTCTGTCTCCTAACGAGTTAGTTTTTGGACAACAAGTGAGGGGTTCTCTGGACATTCTTAAAGCAAATTGGGAAGTTGTCCTAGGCAAAGATTGTTCACAGAATGTTGTAGAGTATTTTCTAAGCTTGAAGCAGACTCTTAAAGAGATCAGAGAAATTGCTAACATTATTAAAGAGCAAGCCAAGGTCAAACAGAAGGTGTATTATGATCTTAAAAGCAAGCCTAGAGAATTTTTTTCCTGGTGATAAAGTATTACTTTTGAGACCAGATCATGCTGGTAAACTAGAAGTGAAGTGGATGGACCTTTTCAAATAGTAGAGAAGTTGCAACATGGACATTATGCTATTCGTGAGCCTGATTCCAAAATGAAACCTTCAACAGTGCATATTAACAGACTGAAGAAATATAAAGACAGAGCTGGAATGATTTTTGCTGTGAATGTTATATCAGATGTTAACAAACTTCCAGATTTAATAGAAAGTCTGACTGAGCTAAGTGGAATAGACGAGATCTCTATGTCTTCTGATCTCACAACTGGCTGAGTTACAACAGTTACTGATGATGATGACGATGATGAAGAAGAAGAGTAGTAGTAATTGAATTTATACCCTGCTCTTCACTCAGAGTCTCATAGTGGCTTACAATCTCCTTCCCCTTTCCACACAACAGACACCCTGTGAGGTAGGTGGGGCTGAGAGAACTCTGAGAGAACTGCTTGTTAGAGAACAGCTCTGAGAGAACTGAGACTGACCCAAGGTCACCAAACTGGCTGCCCGTGGAGGAGTGGGGAATCAAACCCAGTTCTCCGGATTACAGTCTGCCACTCAACCACTACACCTTAACCACTACACCAAACAATAAATGCATTGCTATTGGGGTACTTGATGCAAGCAGTCTAGTCATCCCTTGAGATTCAGGTGTGGGGTTAATATATCTTAATTATTTTGGTGATTGGGGAAAAGCAAGAACCCCTATATTATATCCATTTTACAATTTACACTTGGAATGTAGTTCAGATCACACCATAGGCATCTACCCATTATTCCCAGTGATGTTAGTCATTTCCCCACACCCTGAACAATTTGAAAACTTCTGCTTTTTAAAAAAAATCTTCAGAACAAACAAGGTATGTATAGTTGCATAGTGCTCATCCAGAGCCAATGAAGAAATAAATATGATGAATGAAAATAGAGGCAGAATCATGCCTTGGTTGCCCTGGTGTTACCCGAAGAGGCAATCTCCACTTAATTTGGGTGAATTAGCTTGGAGATTGTGCGAGAGGAGGGGCAAGTGGGACCAGGACACCTTTGTACACAAGGATTGTCCATCTGAGAACTCTCAGAAATAACTAGGCAGTTGTTCAACCAATAAGGTTTTTATTAAATGAAAATGAAAAACAGAATAAAAACAAGGGTCTACACATACACAATGAACACATACAAGAGCTAACTAAGAAAAGCAGGTAGGAAAGGGGAAAGCTGTTTAGGGAAGGGTGATATTTACTGATCCTGAAGAGGTTCGCGGAAGCAGGAAGTAGAAGAAGGAAATGTCCAGCATTTTGGGAAGCAAGAGAGAGGAGAACCCACATGCCAGTGGGTGGGTGTGGAGGGAACCAAGGACTCACGCACACACTGCTGGGTAGCAGGGTGGCAGTGTTCCCTCTAAGCTGAGTTAGTGTGAGCTACCTCACAATTTTTTAGCCTCCGGCTCACCCATTTTTGTCTTAGTTCAGGGAGCATGGCTCCAGAGCAAACTGATTTATGCAGTAGCCAAATTGCTTGCTCACAACTTTAATGCCAGTAGCTCACAAAGTAGAATTTTTGCTCACAAGACTCCATAGCTTAGAGGGAGCATTGCAGGGTGGCATAGTTTTAGGGCAAAATGTACCCTAAGAAAGGCTGACACAGAAAACAATGATTTGATGGTTCTACTGGAGGTAGACAAATGTGTGGGAGAGACTTGACGGTCCCAAAAGCACCGGAAGAGTACTGGGGAAGGTGAACAGATTTAAGTGTTGATTAATCGCTGCTTAGTCAAGGGTAATGGTTGAAGGGGAAGTCAGGCTGAGGTGCTGCAGGGATTAGTCTGAGTGTATCAATATGTCCTGGGTGACCTACCATTTTGAGTCATGCATCTCTCCAGGGCATGGAGGGGGCAGTAGCCAGCCAGCTGCTCTGACTCGTGTGTTTAAACTGCTTTTCCCTGACTGACATCCATTTTGTTCACCTTTTGCCCAAGCAGTGTCCTGCACCTATGGTACTGAGGTGATGTAAAAAGGGGTGTTTCTGGCTTGGTGTAGTGGTTAAGTGCACAGACTCTAATCTGGGAGAACCGGGTTTGATTCCCCCACTCCTCCACTTGCAGTTGCTGGATGACCTTGGGCAAGCCATAGTTCTGACAAGAGCTGTCCTTGAAAGGGCAGTTCTTGAAAGAGCTCTCTCAGCCCCACCTACCTCACAGGGTGTCTATTGTAGGGAGGGGAAGGGAAAGGAGTTTGTAAGCCACTCTGGGACTCCAAGTGAAGGGCAGGGTATAAATCCAATCTCTTCTTCTTCTTTTAGTTATTAAACTGCCCCTCAGTAGGACGAGTGGTCTGATTGCTAACACTGGTGGATGACATGTTCAAAGAGATGGACAGATGGAGTGCAACTCTGTTGACGCTTCTGGACCTCTCAGCGGTTTTCAGGCCCACCAATCATAAGAACATAAGAGATGCCAATGTTGGATCAGGCCAAAGGCCCATCCAGTCCAACACTCTGCATCACACAGTGGCCAGAAATACCAGTGCCATCAGGAGGTCCACCAGCTATCCTTCAGACCGCCTTTCCAGGCTGGGATTGGGAGGCACAGTTTTGCAGTGTTTCTGATCAGTGTTCCCTCTAAGCTGAGTTAGCGTGAGCTAGCTCACATGTTTTTAGCCTCCAGCTCACACATTTTTGTCTTAGCTCAGGAAGGATGGCTTCAGTACAAACTAATGTATGCAGTAGCCAAATCGCTTGCTCACAAATTTAATGCCAGTAGATCACAAAGTAGAGTTTTTGCTCACAAGACTCCACAATTTGGAGGTAGGATTGGTTCTGATCTTATCTTGCAGGTAGGTTTCAGAAATTTGTACTGGGGGACTGCTACTCAGCTCTTGGCCTGTTGAGCCACCTTCCTTTATGCTCTTTAACATCTTCATGAAACTACTAGCTGAGGTCATCTTGAGCTCTGGCCTTGGTTGTCACCAATTTGCGGATGACACTCAAGCTCCACGCCATGCTTCTGGATGAGCCCAGGGCGGTTGCAGAAACCCTGAACTGGTGCCAGGAGGCAGTTTTGGAATATCTAATAAACTGAACCTTCATCCCAACAAAATAGAAATGCTACTGGTGAGCACAAGGTCTGACCAGGGATTTAATGTGTCGGGGTGGGGCTCCATTCCTCTAGAAGGCAAATGTCCTTAGTCTGTAACAAGGTTCCTTAGGCTGGAGGAAGGTGTCAAACTTTGCTCAGTGGCGTGAGATGATAGAGGTAGGTTCCACCCCCTGGGCTTCATCCAAAAGTCATTTTCTACCATTGGGCAGTGGGGCAGTATTTGCCAATTCATTGCAGATCTCCACCTCACCCTCTTATGCTGTTCCCAAGGGTCCCTTGTCCCCCAGGAGCAGCATTTAGGGGAGTTCAGTGACTGCAGTAGGAGGAGACAGGTAGAACATTCCCTTCTGCTGGTGGAAGAGTCAGAAATAGAAAAAAAGCTTTGGATCTGACCCTGTTAGAAAACAGGCCCTCCAAAACTAGTGTCCCAAACCTCAAAACCAGATGGCATCCGAGTACATTAGAGTGCTACTATTTATAAAATGTTACCATGAAAGATGTAACCCACAGCCGTTTTTTAAAAAATCCCCACCATATTATCAAACCCAGAGCAAATGTGGAAAACCATTCAATTACTTCTTCAAGGCCAATGAGGAGCAGAGAGCTGAGTCCCCAGGGAACTGACACCCACTGCAAGCCAGACTGTAATAACTGCCCAGGAATGAGTCAAACAACATGTTTCGCTAAATGAAAACGATAATCCTAGCCCTGCAAATCACTTGGAACAAGGAAATCACCCCCAAATTACTTGAAGCTTCAACATCAAAAGTACACTGTCAAGGGCAAGCAGATTTTCCCCCCTCATGAGGAAATGTGGAAGACAAAGTGGTACTCAGGCATATAGATAAAACATGAAATTGCATAAAGGGGTTGTGAATCACCTCCCCAAAAGATTTGGAAAAATTAAGAAAAACCACCACTGCTGTTTTATGGGGCACCAGTAAAGAAATCCGTACATGGTGCAAAACTCAGACTCTTATCATCAGTGAAAGTAACCATATGACCCATAGCCAGAAGGAGGAGTGAACTAGTGTGTTATAGCGCTTAGAGTGTAGGATTTGGGTTCAAAAACCCACACAACCATGTTACACTCTCTGGGTGTTTGTGACTCGCTGGCCCTTCTTGTAGCCTTGCCTATCTTACAAGGCAGCTGTGAGGTTAAAGCAGAGGATGGGAGAACCACCTCAATGCCTTGAACTCCTCCCATGTAATTTGTAGGGAGGCACACAGACAGAAGGAGCTGCGGTGGCTCAAGTGGTTAAGACGCTGAACTGCAGGCTGTGGAAGGTCAGTAGTTCAGCAGTTCGAGACCCGAGTGTACCGCATGACGGAGTGAGCTCCTGTCTCTAGTTCCAGCTCCTGCCAACCTAGCAGTTCGAAAGCAAGAAATTGCAAGTAGATAAATAGGTACCACTTCGGTGGGAAGGTAACAGCGTTCTGTGCGCCTTGGTGTTTAGTCATGCCGGCCACGTGACCACGGAAACGTCTTCGGACAGCGCTGGCTCTTTGGCTTTGAAACGGAGATGAGCACCGCAACCCTAGAGTCGGACTCGACTGGCTTTCGAGCAAGGGAACCTTTACCTTTACTTTACACAGACAGAAAGCTGATGCTAAGGGACACTATATAATAATTATTATTGTCTTTACTGTTTTTTGCAACCGGAGTTATAAGCAGCAAACCCTCATCCCGCAACAAACTTCGGTTCACAGGAAAACATGGAAGAATTTAAAGGTTGCTACTGCAAAAGTTGTCATAGTGTGACTCCTCCAAGCTGTGGAATGTGGCTCTTCTACCGCATCCTCATTTATACGTAGACAGTTAGCCTGGAGAATCCCTGGTCCGCTGTAAATTCAGTCCTGTCAAAAAGCCCCTCTTAATACTCTGGGCAGACAGAATGAGCAAAAAATTTCCCGGGAACAGCTTTTCTCATCTAGATGCACATTTTAATTCCACCCTTCTTTGGAGGAGCTCAGGGTGCCATACAGCAAACAGAAAAGAGAGATTCCCTTTCTCCCACAATTGCGTCACAAAGAAACCATGAAGCTGATTACACCGTGAGAGTGTGTGATGAGCCCAAAGTCACCTGGTGAGCCTCATGGCTGATGGGGGATTTGAACCCCGGTCTCCCAGATGCTAGTCTGACACTCGAACCATTACGCTGAGCGAGCGGTTTGCCCTGGGAGATAGGCTGAAGCCGTCTCTGATTCTGGCAGTTCTTGCAGAGGCACTTTTCACTGCTTGGGCCGTAGCAGGGTACCAAGGACACGGCGATCAGGCCAGAAAACCTTGCACTGTTCTGGGCATGGAGCAGGGGTCACTGGGTGTGTGTGTGTGTGGGGGGGGGTATTTGTGAATTTCCTGCATTGTGCAGGGGGTTGGACTAGATGACCCTGGAGGTCCCTTCCAACTCTACAATTCTATGAATTCAGTACTGCTGCTGAAAGAGCCTCACTTGCAAACAATGAGCAAGCAGGGGGAAAAGCTTGAAGGAAAAGAAACATTCTACTGCTGCACATCCTTGTCACAGGAGGCTGATGCAGAAACCGATGATTTGAGTCTTCACTCTCAAATGGCTAATAGGGTCCTTGGTCCTGGAGAAAAGAAATCCCTCTCGTTTCTCTAGTAAAACAAGCTGAAACGCTACAATACTGTCAAATTATAGCTAGCAGTGAAATCTGCAAAGCCAAAACCCAGCAATTCCCTCCACACTACGGCCAAATAAACAGAATTCAGATGGTGCTTCTCTTGCAGTCTGTTAATCTTATATTTTATATTACAATTACAGTACAATTATTTCAGTTTAATGTTACCAAACTACTTTACTGTTTTGTTTTGTTTTAAATTGAGGGTCACACGGCGGATAGGAACACCTAGTTGGGATGGTCCGATAATTCTTTGCAGAGATCAACTGCAATAGTGGGAAATCTCCAGGCCCCCCCTGGAGGCTGGCAACACCAGGTATAACTCTGCTTAGAATTGCACTGTAAACCCTGCCTGTTCCAGTCCTTGGGAGCGACCGTGCTAGCGGATGAGTTTTCAGATAGCGCTCCTAAAGGTTTCAATTAGTCACACCTCAGATTCATAAATATTATATAGAAAGAGCATATGCTGCACGTTCTGTGGGGGTGGCAGTGTCTTGGATCAAGCTGTTCAGAAAAGCTCAGTTCAGAGTTGGGTGAAAGCATCAGACACAACATACTGGGTTGGATCCCACCAGCTTTTTCACTCAATCTCACCCAGTTCCCTTCCTTACTACATTCCCCGTCCATCCTGCATCTTTTGTATATGAACAAAGGACTCCCAACCTTCCTTTTCCCCCTATAGGAAAAGCTGGTTGGATCCGTTTCAACGAATAAGATCAGTTTTAACTATCTTCAGAGATGCTTGAATATTATTCTTTACCCTGACTTAGGAAGGCTTGTTGTACCAAAGTGTAAGGAACTTTGGCCTATGTTGTCTCAGGCGGAAATACATTTAGAATAAGAGTTCAGAATTAGTGACAGCTCTCCGTTACTTTATGTCATGACAGCATAATGCAAGGACTTCTCCTCGGTCTGATTAAAAGCTAATACACCATCTCTCATATTTTATCACTGGGAACTTTAGGCAACTGGCAGGCTGCCTTCCAAACTGCTGACAATAAAAGCAGATGTCTATATTTGGGTTGAAAGTAAATGCAAAGAGAAACGGGGAAGACTGGAAGCAGGTGCCCGAGTGGAAAAGAGAAACCTGTCCTTGCAAAATGCCAATGGAAGCACTTTCAGTTTCATTTGCGAATTTCCAATCTGCTGAGATCAATACTGTCAAAGACCAGCACTGTGGAAGTACTGCGTATAACTGACTTGGGGCTCAACTAGATAAAAGAGTGGCAGCCACAGCTATTGTTTATTCATCTGCTCCAGCCACCCATAAGATGGGAAACCCAATTTTAACATTAAAGGGGTGTTAACTGGTGAATGGAGCTAAACATTCCCCCCCAACTTACCTCCCCATAAGCCACTGCTGAAGCACCTTTTATCCCTCAGTTTGGATATTGTCTTACAACCGGTGCTGGTGCCAGGGCTGGCTCCCCCGCTAGGCGAACTAGGCGCTCGCCTAGGGCGCGCCGGCCCTCAGGGGCGCCAAACTGCGCCCCGCCCCCCAAAGCCCCCTGCCACCGTCCTAACCGGGCGAGCAAGCAGAGGCGGGAAGCGCTGGGGGGGTTGCGCCCTCCGGCCCCGCGGCAGCTGAGCCCCCCCTCCCGGTGAGAGAGAAAAGAAAGGCGGCAGGGATCGAGGGTCTCTGCCCGCCTGCCCCTCTCTCTCTCTCTGCGGCGCGCGAGAGGCGCG
>NW_015167552.1:550519-582235 GCF_001447785.1 Gekko japonicus
ATGGCCGGTCCTTTGAAGGCTTTAAAAAAAAAAAAAAAGCCCTGGCAGCGGCGCCAGCTGTGGGAACCGCTGCGGCAGCCGCCCGGTGTAGGCTGGCGATCTGGGGCCTGCTGCGCCCGGCCGGCGCTCCAGTGGGCCAGCAGTCCTGCACTTTGCAGCCGGGTCGCAGGAGGCGCCGCCGCAGCTCACCCGCCCTCCCCGTCCCCCCTGGGGGGGGAGGAGGAGGCGGCAGCAAAAGGGTCTCCAGGCTCCACTGTGAGGTTGGCATCTGCGCCTCACCTAGGGCGCAGAAACACCTCGAGCCAGCCCTGGCTGGTGCAACTACCAAAGCCAGTTTAGTGTAGTGGTTAAGTGCACGGACTCTAATGTGGGAGAACTGGGTTTGATTCCCCACGCCTCCACATGCAGCTGCTGGTGCGACCTTGGGTTAGTCACAACTTCTTTCAGAGCTGTTCTCTCACAAGCAGTTCTCGAAAGGACTCTCTCAGCACCACCTACCTCACCGGGTGTCTGTTGTGGGGAGGCGAAGGGAAAGGAGATTGTAAACCACTCTGAGACTCCTTTGGGTAGTGAAGGGCAGGGTATAAATCCAATCTCTTCTTCTTCAAAGGCAGAAGGGCTTCATGGTGCAGAGGATGATAAGGGTCAAACAGGAGGAGACGCTGGGAAATTTGGGATTTGAGCCTCTGAATATCTTTAACTGCTAACAGACGATGTGCAGGGGCCTGTGTGGTTTTGCTCATCGAAACCATATTCTGCTGTTACTAGCCCTCAAAGTGGGCGGGGTGGCGGCACATTTGTCTGTTTTTTCCTCAGGAACCATATGGCAGATTTGTTTTCATCAGCAGAAACTGTGTGGAAAGAAAAGTTCCAGCCCACATTTTTATCTCCCTGCATAGTCACAATCTGAATTGGATCTGTTTGCTTCTAGGCAGGTTTTAGATCCGATCTGAGATCCAGCCGCGTCTCCTCTGCTGTGACACCAAGTCTTGAGAGAAAGAGCTTACAACAGATCAGTCCCTGTGGGTAGATGCATCTGGAAGGACCCCTTGTGCATTTCCCATCTGACGTGGCCCGTGCTTCTGGTCACACCCTTGTCAGTTTATGGAATTGGGGAAATGACCAAGGTGACAAAAATATGGACAAGTTGCTCTGGGGGAGTGTGCCCTACCACACCCATGCTTGACCCCTTACCCATCTTGTCTTACAGCATGCAGGCAGAAGGGACTACCTGGTTGGGCCACAAAGGTGGGTAATGCTTCACGGAGGAAGTCATACCAGCTATCTTGAAGGAGGTAGAAGTGAGAACATGCCCTAGGAAGTCCTCCGTAGACCCTGAAGATTTAAATGGCTACTTATTAGTGCCAAATATCCCCTTTTTGGGGCAAAGTGGCTGAACAACTCCAGGGTCTTTTGGAAACAGATTACCTGTAGCCATTTCAACGAGTTTTAGGTCTAGTTTTGGAATGGAAACTGTATTGGTTGCCTTGGTTGATGATCTCAGCCCAGAGGAATGTGGCTGAATGTGTCCTTATTCATTCTCCTGGATTCTTTTGTGGCTCTCGATATCATTCAGGACAGACAAGAGGAGGTGGGTATCTGGGGCTCTGTGCTCCAGTGGGTCTGGTCCCACCTGGTTACTCAGTTCCAGAAGGTGATGCTGGGGGCATGTGCTTGATCTGTTGGGTCCCCCAGGATTATACTGATATTCTGACCCCCCCAACATTTACATGAAACTGTTGGAAGAGGTTATCTGGATGTTTGGATTGAGATGTTATCGGTATGAGGATGACAAGTCTGCTCCTTTTCAGCTGAGTTACGTCGATGAGATGGTGAACACTGGGAACCAACGCTTGAATACAGTAATGAATGAGCAGGCCAACAATCTACAGGACCAATTGAGGTTCGGGGAGTGTAACTGCGGTGGACAGGGCTGCAAGACTCCTTAACAAGCGGATGCATAGTTGGGAGATGCTTTTTGATCCAGGTTTTCCAACGGAGGCACGGATCTACTCTGCGGCATGTAGTACCCTTAATAAGCTTTTGGTTGGTTTACCAGCTGTCGTCTTAGCGTGAGAAGCAGGATTTAGTCAGCTATCCACGCTCTGATAAGGTATTCCGCTTGAACTCCTCCAGTGTGCTCAGTGTGGGTTTGCCTATGTTATGGAAGCTTTGAGTTGCTGAAAAAGCAGCATGTAGCCTTCTAGCAGGTGTGCTGTACAGGATCACGTCACATCAGTTGAAAAACTTTATAGGGGCTGCTGGGTTCCTTCCAGGCGTGATTCAAAGGGCTTGGTGCAGACCTATACACTTTTAAGCAGCTTAGGACCAAGGTACTTTAAGGAATGCTCTCTCCTGTACACACCTGCCCACCTACTGAGACCAGCATTGCAGGCCCTGCTCTGTACACCTCCACCTTCTGAGGCCTGGGGAGAAGGCAACAAACAAGGCTTTCTCAGTCGCGGTGACGACACTCTGGAGTCCCCTCCTCGCAGGAGTTCGTCTCGCACCAAAACTTCATTCTTTTAGTCATCAGCCAGAGAACTTTTCATTCTCTCGGGCCTTTTAGTTTTCTTGCGGCGAACCCATCCTGCTGGTGGTAGAAAGGGCCACCAAGTCACAGCCGACTTATGGCGACCCTGTAGGGCTTTCAAGGCAACAGATGTTCAGAGGTGGTTGGCCACTGCCTCCCTCTGCATCATGACCCTGGTATCCCTTGGAGGTCTCCCATCCAAATACCGCCCAGGGCCGATCCCACTTAGCTTCCGAGATAGGATGAGATCGGGGTAGCCTGGGCTATCCAGGTCAGGGCAACCCATCCTGCTACTGGCGACTTCAGTCTATGTTAATTTTTTTTAAAGCTATAGGCTATTTATGCTTTTATCCTGTTTTGTCGCTGACGTTTTTAACTTGTTTGTACTTTGCTCTTGACTCTGTATTACAGTATTGATTTCTGTAAGCTGCCTAAGATATATTTAGACAGAGAAGTGGGATATGAATACTTCAAATAAACAAGAATAGGAGCTCCGGCACGACATCAACTTGTGCGGTATTGTGTAGATTTAATTTATCCTGAAGGGTAAGTAAGTGATGCGTGACTGACACCGCCATATCCTCCGCAACGAGTGGAAACATATGGAAGAGGTTTCATTAGGCTAATCAGAAGGGGCACCTCTTAACTCTTCTCTGAGCTGAACTCCACGTATGCTGTTTACCGAGTGACACGTCCTTCCAGTCTGCTTTGTATCTGGGCATGTGATACAGCTGACAGATGTTTTCAAACTTAAGCATCCTTGTGCCTTCCCCATCTGTGCCTTCCAATTTGCAGATTATTCTTCCTCAGGGCTGGAATAGCTTATTGCTCATGAAAAAAAGAAGAAGAAGAAGATTCCAGAGTTGCTTTCTTGGGCAACATTTGACATTCGAGCTGTAAACCAGGAGATAAGTCGCTTCAACTTAAGAGTATATCACCCTGCAGTTTGGTCCACTTGGAAATTACGATGAGCTCTTTTGACTATCTGGCGAAAACACATTTCTCCTTTTGAAGACGCTAACAAAACCAACTCTCCACGAGTCAACTGTGTTTGCCCTGAACTTCCACTACAGGGACTGTTCAAGGGGGAGCTCTTCTCTAGACACTGCCACATGATTAATGGGAGGGAGAAAAAGAGCATCCATTACAAGTGCCTCTTGAGAGAAGGTGCAGACAGCCTGATCCCTTTAACAGCTTTGTCATATGCTTCCTGTGTCAATGGCCTTGGGCAGAGGCTCTCCGATGGTGGAGCAAACCTGGGGCCTGTCGGCCTTGTCACATCTGGCTCTAAACTGTTGCTGGGATTTTCGGCGGATCCTCGACTTACATCACTAGGATACGGAGTGGGGCCTTCTCAGAGTCTGGCTGTTACAAGGGATCTCCCCATATCTTCTATGGCCAGATGTGGACCAGGCAATGATTCCTCATCCACAAGATCCTGAGACCAAACAATCAATGCCCAAAGCAGAGTTGGGGAGAAATGGGATACTATCTTGATTACATCCCCCTTTTAAAAAAATGAAAAAGAAAGAGAAGAGATTGAATTTATACCCCACCCTTCACTCGGATTCCCGGACCGGCTTATTCTCCTTCCCTCCCTCTCTGCACAACAGACACCCTGTGAGGTAGGCGGGGCTGAGAGAGCTCTTTCGAGGACTGCTCTTGAGAGAACAGCTCTGAGAGAACTTGTGACTGACCCAAGGTCACCCAGCTGGCTTTATGTGGAAGAGTGGGGAATCAAACCCAGTTCTCCCAGATTAGAGTCTGTCGCTCTTAACCACTACACTAAACTGGCTTGGTTACATCCCATTGACATCTAAAGAGCACGAAACATTTGAACAACATTTTTGCCACTCTGTTTCAAGCCTAATATAATAATAATTGAGTGCCGTCAGGTCGTAACTGAATTATGGTGATCAGTTTTGGGGTTTCCAAGGCAAAGGATGTGCAGACGTGGTTTCCCACTGTATACTGAATGACCCTGACATGTCGGTATCTCTCAGCCTGACCTGAAAAGGTTCTTGTGAGGATATCGCTGGGGTGGGGCGGCACAAGCAGCACCGCGAGCTCCTTGGCGAAGAGGTGGGACACCAGCCAGTGTCACGCAGTGGTCAGAGTGACAGACTAGGATTTGGGAAACCTGCCATGGAAGCTCAGTGGTTGCCCTTGGGCCAGTCATACTTTCTCAGCCTAATCTACACCAAAGAGGAACTGTGTTAATCTAATGGAGAAGAGAGAACCACGTATCTCATGCACAGCCGCGCACCATGAAGACCTCGCCGGAAGGAGTCGCTGCGAACAAGACCTGCACTGAGACGCCGTCGCCAGGAGGTGAAGAGCCCACCATGAAAAGAGCCGAGAGAAAAAAGAGCCCTGCTGTCTGGGTGCTGGTAGGCATTCACCCTTCCCCCGTGAATTATGGCCCTAGATAGGATGTAATCAGGGCTATTTTTGGGCAGGAACGCACAAGAACGGAGTTCCGGCTGGCTCCCAAGTTGGCCACGCCCAGCAGGAACTAATTAGCATAATAGGCCACACCCAACAGCAGAAACTCATTAGGATTGGCTACATTAGGGGTGTGTGGCCTAACATGCAAAGGAGTTCCTGCTACAAAAAAAAGACGTGGATTTTGACAACAAACAAGGTAAACAGAATAACAAGCAAAAGGTGGGTGTGGCTGGATAACCACACTTCTGGTAACATGGGGGTGCGGCCTAATGTGCTAATGAGCTGTGCTGTCAGGGGTGTGGCCCAATATGCTAATGAGTTCCTGCTGTTGGGTGTGGCCTATTATGCTAATGAGTTCCTGCTGGGCTTTTTCTACAAAAAGAGCCCTGGATGTAATTCATCAAATGTAAACCGCTCCAAGCCTGCGGAAAGGAGCGGTATAGAAGCCGAATAAATAAATAAATAAATAAATAAATTTATTTACACAAGCTAACAAGCATGACATAAACACATTGTTAAAAAAATTTTAAAACCCAAACTAAAGCATGTATGGAAAAACACAGAAAAACAATGGCTGATTTCGCACTAGAACTGCCTCGCTGTTGCGCCGCCGTTTGCCCCGATTCTATTGGTCGATTTCACCCCCGAAGCCGCGCGGCTGATTTTGACCCGCGGCTTTGCCCGATTTTTCCTGCGGTTTCGTGATCCTGTTTTTACGGATGACGACTGAGAGAATGCCACATGGAACAAAAAATAGCTTTCACCTGCTGGGTGAAGACAGTGACAGAAAGGGTCGGATGGATATTCCTGGGGAGAGAGTTCCATAGCGTTGGTGCCATGACAGAGCTACCCTCTCTTGGGTTGCCTCCCACCTAGTCTCAGAAGGCAGGGGCACTCAAAGCAGAGCCTCGGAAGGTGACTGGAGCAGTTGGGGGGTAGGAATACTTTGGCCACCAAATGAGAAGGGAGCACTCACTGGAGAAGACCCTGATGCTGGGAAAGATTGAAGGTCAAAGAAGACGGGGACGGCAAAGGATGAGATGGTTGGACAGTGTCATCGACGCGACGAACATGAAATTGAGCCAACTTCAGAGGACGGCGGAAGACCGGAGGGCCTGGCGGGATCTGGTCCATGGGGTCGCGAGGAGTCGGACTCGACTGTGCGACTGAACAACAACAATGTATGGGAGGTATGTGTGGCATGGGAAGGTATGTATGCTACCTAGAGCTCCTGGGTGGAAGGACGGAATCAACATATTTCTTTTACAAAAACGCACTAATGAAAAACAGAAGGCTTAGTTATATATCTACTTGCTGATGGGGATCCAAAAAGAACTCCAGCAAAATTTTGTTACTCCTTTGGTCTATTGGGTGATAAGTGATTAACAACAACTATTCACTGAGCTTTTATGGGATAAGAGGAAAGGAAAGGGGGGGAGACCAGGTGTTACCTCACATGGCATATGTTGATTTTTTACTGGGTACCTTTGACCCTCTTAAAAGTGGTGAAAACCAACTTACGGTAACACCAATGCCACCTTCATTAATTCTCAGGTCTGGTATGGACGTTACAGACCAGCTGCTAGTTAGATTAACTTCAGCTCCGCACCAGCCCTATTAACATAACATAGTCAACAGTGGAAAATGAACTTCTAACAAAAATCTTTGAAACAGCAGAAATGGATGTAATGTCGAACTTGTTGAAAGACAAAAGTAAAACCAAATGTGAGAGACAATTGGACACTATTTTATGACTGGGTGGAAAGGAACTTTGAAGACCAAGAACAATGAATATATATAATATAAATTTGGAGAAACTCCAATTTGAACTATATAGAATTTGACTCTTTTCAGGAATCATAACAGAAGATTTTATCGATTTGATTAGGCGGCACTAGTTTTAGTAATTATATAAAAGAAAGAGAGCTGGAAACAAAGAATTATGACCAAAAAGTTATAACAGCTATCATACAAATTTGATGGAATTTTCCTTAATGTCTTATCCCACACCCTGTACCCTTTCTGCCCTTATATTTTCCTGTCCTATAATACGTTAAAACCAAATAAAAATTTAAATATTAAAAAAATAACATAGTCAAGATCTAAAAGTCTGACTGACTGTCTATTATAACCCTGGAGGATGACCTTTTCCTAGGCCAAACTGACCAGTGACCATTTGTTGTTGCCTTTCTTTACATGACGGGAGACGATCTTGCAGTTAACTCCATCGACGCCCTCAAGGATTAAAACACATTAACTTTCTTAGAATAGCAGAGTCATCCTGAAATCTCCTTCAACGCATTCAGTTCAAACGTATTTATTCCACTCCAGGACTGGACTCGGGGGTGGGGGGTGGGGAGTAAGGCTTGCAAGTTTCAAGCAGGGGGTAGATGAGTGTGCCACCCTGACTATGCCAACTGGCTCTCCTGGATCAAACCATATAGTCCAGCATCCAGTCCTACAGTGGGCGATTCTGCATTGGCTTTTCCCTCCGTTGTTCTACCGAACCCACCATGGAACAGAAATCCCCCTCTGCATTGCCCGCTGCTGTCACTTTCTTTGATCATTGGGTTTTATGGTACCTTCTGCACAGATTTATGGCTGTTCAGGGGTGACTTTGCAGTCAGTACGGTTGCCCCCGTGGTATTTGAATGTGGTTTTGAGCTGTACCTTTTCTGCTCCAGCATGAGCTTGGTAGAACAACGGAGGGAAAAGCCAGAGCAGAATCAGCCAGTGTCTAACCAGAGGCTTCCAGGGTGGCCACAAGCGAGACATGAAGGTTACAGCTCCCCGGCCACTGGTATTGAGAGGTGCACATCGCTGAACAAGAAATGTCCTTCCCACCCCTGGAGCAGTTTTATCATTTTCCCGGTTTTAAAGAAACAATTAAAGGGAGAAACACACCCACATGTTCATGAGAGGCAGCACGGTCAAAGAATTAAGCTATGACTGGGGGGGGGGGGGCAGCTCTGAATGAAAGCTCACTTGAGAGACCTTGGTCCAGTCACACACTCTCAGCCTAGCCTACCTTATAGGGTTGTTGTGAGGATGAAAGGGGGGGAGAAGCATGTAAGATTCTCTGAGATCTGTGGAAGAAAGGCACGGTTACAAAAAGTGCTGAAAAACAAAGAAAAGGTAAACAGCTCGCTAACAGCACATGTGTAAGAGTAGAGGGGCAGATGGCCAAGCAAGCATTTGATTAAATCTTGCCATTTGTCAATATCAATTTTATTCAAAACCCAAAAATCCTCCCCCGTCTCTAAAGACTTTGTAATCTCCGCACTTAAAGAAGTAGGAAATTCCTGCTATGAAATCCATGCTGGAATTCTGCTTCCCCTGCATTTCCGTTTTTAAAAAGGGTTGCAAAGAAAATTACGATTGTCGAATAAGCACAGGGTGGCTTTATTCGTTAATTTAAAAAATACCTTGGCTATTTGTTTTCCCTCTAAATACACTATCACAGAAACAAAGTGTTATAAATATGCAACAAAGTTACAAATAAGATGCAAACCCCGGCATCCTAATGTTTTCATTTAATTACCCCTGAAAACACGTTCTATTTAATATTCATTACTCAAAAGCCAATTTAAAAGAGAAAGAGGTGATGGTACTTATTCAAAAAGACATGCTTTCATTCACTGCAATAGTTATCTAATATACGGAAGTTAATAAAGCAGATTAATCTACAAGTCCCTTTAAGCCATCACTGAGTTTAGAACAACTGCCTCTTTGACCTTTAACCCTCCTGCTGTGTACCAGTAGCAGGTGCCAGCTGCGTGAAAATGATGGCTGACAGTGTCTCCATGCAAAGTCTTTTCTTACTTTGCTTCTGACCAGCAGCTGACCCTGTTGGAGCAATTGTTTCATCTGCTGGCCTACAGGGTACATAAACCAGAAACTGATAAACAAAAGCATATATATATATATATACACACACACACATACACACCAGCTGCCTAGCCTTAGGGTACACCGCTCCCATTGACACCTCTAACCATTTCTTCTTCCCCCCCTAAAAGCCAAACTGCAGCTTTTGTTTTGTTTTGTTTCTGTCCATGAACTATACACAATAGGTGTTACTTTCTGAAGCCAAGCTTCCACTCCACCCTGAAAACAACTCATGCAAACGGCATAAAAAGTCTGGAGGCTTAGGGAAGTATGCCTCACGTTTTAAAAAGCACACATACACACACACACACAGATTGCTATGCAAAATCAATTAACAGGCTCTGGAAGTTGTCTCAGATAGTGAATCAAGACTAAAAAGAATGCAATGTTGTTTTATAACCACATACAGAAAACTGAAAGCACCATGTTCCAACAGAAGCTGTTAGTCCTACGTGGTATTGTTACTGAAAAAGAACAAGTTCATGAAAAATCTTTTTGCAAAGCTGCAAAACTGGCACACCCCAATAGGAAAGGAAGGGGTCCACACCTACTCAGGGGTAAATCCCCTTGTACTGAGAAAAAAAGACTCTAAATTAATGGGGGGACAGACCTCCAACATTTTATTAAGAAAATGGATATGCTGCCTTTCCTGAGACCTGTTCAAGGTGGCTCATCAAAAGGAAACAAATACAATAAAAAATAATAAAAGCGACTTTTAAATTATTAATATATTTTTAAAAAGCCACAAAATGGCCTGATGGGGACAGACTATGCTCCAGGGGCACAAATTTTGAGAGCAAAGAGTGAGTTAAAGGAAAAAGGGGGGAGGGGGAGAAATCAATCCATTCATGTCCTTCAGCATTCCTAGAATGGTGTGGGAGAGATATGGGGGGGGGAGAACGAGTGGGATTTCCAGTCTCCACCCCACCCCATTCCTCAGGTACCCCCCCTCTTTGTGCAATGAGTGCAAATAATATTTCAGCTGTTGGCCTTCGTTCAAAACTGTTTATGACACTGAACATTTATGTCATCTGCTGAAATGAGTTTCGAGACAGAATTTTGGCTCCCTCAATGTGGTGCCCCCCCCCCTGTTGCTTCGCCACCCAAATCTTGGATGGTTTGGTATACCGCTGCTGTCCTTCCTTCTCTTCAATTAACAAGGTAGCTATAATACTGCTGGATCACACCGCTGAAATGTGTTTAGGGTCTGAATGCCAGCTAGACATCCCAGGCAAAGCTATTCTGAGCTCAATACTCAGACCCATCAAACGGTCCACAGACTTTAGCCAGCACAGTACCTTAAGCATGTCCGTAAGCAGGAGCATCAAGAATATTCTGACACTTTCCGGATCATGTGGCTGAACTATGGACTTGCTTCTTTGTGATGTAGTTCAGCCTACTGGAATGGATTCGCGAGAACCACTGGTGCCAGCTGAACCAGGCTAGCAACATTATGGGCATGATGCAACTGGGCTTTCCACGGCCCTTTCTGCACTCTCCTTCTAATCCATGTTCACCACTGTGCCCTCCAAGCAATTCTGCACTAAAATCGAATTTAACCTTCTTTTTAATCCAGGGTCCCCACCCCCCCCATTCTGCACTAAAATCGAGTTCAACCTTCTTTTAATTCCATCTCTCCCCCCCCCAAATTCTGCATTGCATTCCCTCCCTTCAGGGGTCAGCCCGGTTTCAGACGGCTTGTTGCCCCGGGTTATCTGGATGCTGTTTTGCCGGGGACTTAAACTGCCACGACTTGAACTCTGAGGATATCTGGAGTGGCTGGCAAATGCGGAAAGGACCCAAGTCTTACAGTGCAGCCCTATCCACTGTAAATCCCACTGGTTTTAGTGGATTTAGACTGGAGCACTCTGCACAGGATCGCACTGCTACTTTTTATACTGATTTTTATGGGAGGTTCACAAAAAACATGCTTTTTCTGCTGAATCAAATACTGAGGCTAACAACAAGAACAACGCACCCTGGAAGTTCAGTTCTGGATCTACATGATCCACTCCTAGCTGAACTGTACAATGCAGTTCTGATTTCTAGGCTTAATGTAGCATATGCATATTTAATATACATTTTTATATGTTTCTTCAGAACTCACTTATTCTCGAACACTTTGATCCCACCTTTTTCCTGCCAAGAAGGACCCAAGGCAACTTCTCAATAAGTCACACACAACAGAGGAGACATACCATAAAAAAACAACAAAGTGTTGCTCGCGCAGAACATTACAACAGCTGCAGCTTTGTCAACTGGTACTTTTACTAAAGCCCTCCTCAACAGCTCTGCTTTGCGGAGTTTTTGGAAGATCTGCGTTGGGGAGGGCATTCCACAAAAGCAGGGCCAGCCACAGGAAAATCCAGAGAACAGGCTGTGGTACACTGGTCCAATCTGCATTGCTATTTTGCACCATTGTGCCAATGATCTCACATCGTCTCACAAATTTCTCTCTGCATTTCTAGCTGCATCCACTCTCCTATTGTTGCATCTCAGCTGTCTGCATCATTTTATTGTCATTTAGTAGTGACTCTGAGGTTACTACGGCATCTCACCGCCTTATCTGAATGTGGTTTTAAGGTGGTACAACTGCTCCTCCCCAACGTCCAGCCGCTGTGAGCTTAAAGCAGACAACTGGAGCTGAATCCCCCCCCATCTTTCTTAAGCAAATACGCAAATTGTCACAAAGGAAACAAATTAGCTGAAAATCTAGTCATCTACGTTTAAAATCAGCCAGGGAAGATTTTTCTGTGATCATATTTGGTGTGTGTGTGTGTGGAAACATTACTACAGCTTGAAGCATGGTTCATTTTTAGATTTATAACATTAGAACCTTTGGGCTTAAATTCTCAAAATGATTTGGCTTGTTTTCTCTAGAGAATAGGGTAGAGAAGTTGGAATCCAACTAATGGAATCACCTGTTTTTGAGGACTGCAGAATATATAATTCACTAGCTCTAATGTAAATGATGAAATACTTCAGAAATTTGAAGGGAGGTTCCAGGAAATGGTAGATTCTGCACTGGATAAGAGTTATTTCTGTGACCACTTTTGGAAATATTTTGTATTGAATTTTGCTTACAGTATTGTGAGTGTAGTCACTTGTAAACTGATGGTATTTATGAAGGAATCACTGAAGATTGCTGCATTTGAATATGCTTTATGGATGTCTATATCCAGCATGATTCTTGAAAAAAATCACTGAAATGGATTTAGAACCGGGGTCCGTCAAGTCAGCTGGCAAAACACTACTACATCCTTACAGATTAAGGACGTTCTTGAATTCACATAAGTTGTGTGGCAAAACTCCACCTGTGAATTTCTACTTGTATTCAACTTCACCAGTGAGTTTCTATCTGTTTTTGGAAAATTTGTTCTACTTTATATGTCTAATTAAATTTATTGATCGTTGATGTTAAATTTGGGCACATGCATTTTTTTCTTGTTTTGAAGGGTTAATGCCTAACAGAGTCTGAGAACCTCTGAGTGACAGGCAGTTCAATGGAGATCATGAAAATTAAAAAAAAAATGACAGCTGGGAACTGGCAGTTGAAGAAGAGACAGTTAAGCACTGACTGGGAAGGAGGCAAAAGGACTGAGAGGATCCCCATTCAAGCTGAAAAGGGAAATTGCTTCTAGTTAGGAGAAGTAATCCCTGCCCAGGGAAAAGGGAGATAGCTCTTAAAAGAGGAGTGATCCCTGGTCTGTGTATATAGCAAACCCATAGCCAGGAATTGTTTCCAGGGGGGGGGGGAACTCCACTAATTAACTTAAATTAAATAATTTTAATTTAATCCCCCACCCCAGTCTTCCCCGATCTTAAGCTCCTTATCCTGGGCCCAACCATCCCCGGATCACAAGACGCCTCCGGGCCAGGTGTGTGTGCTTCTGCCTCCCCTCACTCTTGGGTGGGCAGGGCAGCATAAGGGGCATAGAGAGAAACTGGGCACACAGGTGCACAGCCCCACCACAGTCACTACCCCCTCCAGCAGCCAGCTGACCTGAGCCAGATGCTGCACTCACCCTCCTCTTCCCCCTGCGGATGCTGCCAGCAATGGGGACCCAATGTGGGGACAGATGGCTTGGGTGGAGTAAGAGGAGAATGGGCAGTGGGTTTGCAGGGAAAGCCAGGGCACAGAAAATTTGATAGGGGGCGCTGTCCCATATGTCCCACTGCTGGCTACGGCTCTGGTATACAGAAGGATTTTGGGAACTTGGTTATATGTTCCTGCCTTCTAGACTTTAAGAGTCAGTGAAACTCAGAAACCTATGCTTGAAGCAGAAACTGTGAAGAAAGGCTCTCTCCTCAAAGTTTTAAAAGACCTTTTTGAACAGCAGAAATACTTACTGTTGACAGCAAATTATCTGGAGTTAGTGTGATTACAAAGTTATCTCAGTTTTTATTATTCGTTCACCTCATACATCCTACCCCAGATTCCACCTGACCTTTTCTCTTCTAAGTCAAATAAAACATTTTGTTTATTGTGAACTTTCAAAGGCCTCCTGTGTGCCATTTCAAAAGTTGAATATACAATGGTGATTTTGACTCTTCCCTCACTTCCCTGGGCTGGGTGGGACAGCCATAAACAAAAATAAGAAGTAAATAGATATAGGGGCTGCTCAGCAAGAAAGAACAAAAAAGGGAAAACCCTGCGTGTGAGGGAGGGAAGGCGAGATCATTATACAGGCCTTAGTTGTTCTCACCTGCTAGCATGCTAGCAGCAACTACTGCAGTGACCAGAGATGCTATGTGGATTCATGCATAAATACAAATACAGGCAACTTTAAAAAACTTAATATTGTTGTGTGCCGTGCCGTCTCCCATGCTCCTGCCCGATTCTAACAGACAGAAGACATCACAGAGTGAAGCCATCCAGTTGGATCTAGTGCTAAGGATGGCCGATGGAAGACACACACACACACACACACACACACACCGTCCCGTTCCCAATGCACATGGCTATCACTCCACACTGGACCCGTAACCCCAGAAGCCAACTTTCCCAGGGTTTGGAATGGCTGCTGCAGTGGAGGGAAAAGATTAGCACCTTCCACTGACAGATCGCTGGATCCAGTTCGTCTACTTGTCTGCATGACAAACTAATGCTTAACAAACTGGTTCGTGACATGAGCTCAAAATTTGTTTAACTGCTGGGTGTACGAGAGGAAAAAAATGTTTAAAAAAGATAACATGCCACGCAGTGTAAAGGAGATTTATCTAAACACAAACAGGCATAATCGTGGTTTTGCTTATGAAAAACACAAGAGAGAAACATTAAAGCATTTAATTTGTGACAAATTTTAACATCTCCCCCCACCCCCCATGAGGCAGGCTAATTTTAAATCCTTTTGTAAGCCGACAGGCCTCTGCTAGATACGCTGTTACTTCTCCCACTGCTTATTATCAGGAAAAAACAATCGGACACTTAGTTATGAAGGACCGATGGGTATGTCAAAGTACTGTATGTGTTCAGCAACAGGAAGGGCAGTTGATTCCCTGTCGGGGCTATAATGAACTCTGAGATGCCTGGCAGAAAAGGCATCCCAGAAAACTTACTTCGATAGACTTACTAATTGGATTCACAAAGCTTGTGCTGACATCACAGCAGCTTATAAAAGTGAGAGCTCGTGAAAGTCATTCGAACATTAATTCTTCAACTCGAGGACTCTTTTCCCCTTTCCTCTTCAAAAGAACAGCTGAAACCAAAGATGCTGGCTTTGTTTAGCCTTTTGCAGGAACTGAAGAGCAGTTTTTGTACTTGTAATTTGCCGTAAAGGAAAAGGCAAACAAAACCACAGGGATATTGGTTTCAAGGAGGCTACATTTTGCAATCCCGCCCTAGGCTGCATTAGCTCTTAAAAGCGAAACCGACCAGGGAGGCAAAACAAAAACCAATTGTATAATCAAATCAGAAATTATGCGCAACGGGGTTCCTTTCGTACCAGACACGTGGGAAATACTTTCTAGAACAGTTCCTCTTTGCTAGTGAAGGCGACATCAACTGCATCCAAGACCAATTTATTTTAGTACTTCAGCAGAAAGGACCAGCCAACTAAGAGAGAGAAAACCCCTGAAAGCTCATTGTCAACCATCTCAGAAGTGGCTTCCTTTCCAAGATGTAATGGAATAAATTCCCTTCATTGATCTTCACCAGTTTGGTGTAGTGGTTAAGTGCGCGGACTCTAATCTGGGAGAACCGGGTTTGATTCCCCACTCCTCCACTTGCACCTGGCTGGATGACCTTGGGCAAGCCATAACTCTGGCACAGCTGTTCTTGTCAAGCTGTCAATGATTCAGATTTTACATTTCAGAAAGTTGATTTGGCTGATGTATTCAGAAATAGGGTTTTCAGGTTGTGCCTGGCAGTGTCTCGGTGTAAATGAGCCACTGAGCACAAAATCAGAGTGCAATCCCATTTATGGAGATTTCTTAGGAATCAAGTGATTTTGATAATAATTTCAAAATAATGAATGTTTGTGGAGCATGTTACAGGGTCGAGTTAGCTTTGTTCACTTTAATTATTTTGGATTAGGCCCTGCCTCAAAGTAGGATGCCTTTTAAAGTTAATTTTAGTCTAATGTCCATCTGATGCCAGTTTGGTGTAGTGGTTAAGTTCGCGGACTAATCTGGGAGAACCGGGTTTGATTCCCCACTCCTCCACTTGCACCTGGCTGGATGACCTTGGGCAAGCCATAATTCTGGCACAGCTGTTCTTGAAAAAGAGCAGTTTCTGTCAGAGCTCTCTCAGTCCCACCTACCTCACAGGGTGTCTGTTGTGGGGAGGGGAAGAGAAAGGAGTTTGTAAGCCGCTCTGAGACACCTTTGGGTAGTGAAGGGGGGGGGGTGAATCCAATCTCTTCTTCTATGTGGTTTCAATGTCCTCTATCTTTTTTTGGTATTTTTGCATTTTCTCTGTGTGTGTGTGTGTGTACACTTGTGCGAAGAAGATGAAGTAGAGCAGCAGACTGGATTTATACCCCGCCCTTCACTACCCAAAGGAGTCTCAGAGTGGCTTACAATCTCCTTTCAGGTGGGGCTGAGAGAGCTCTTTCGAGAAGTGCCCTTGAGAGAACAGCTCTGAAAGAATTTATGACTGGTCCAAGGTCACAGCAGCAGCTGCATGTGGAGGAGTGGGGAATCAAACCCGGTTCTCCCAGATTAGAGTCCGTGCTCCTGACCACTACACCAAACCGGCTCTACATGGTGACCTCTGGGGACTCCTACTGGGCACGGAGGACATTCACAGAAGTGGCTTGATCACCTGCCTCTGGCCACCTGGCCCTGATATTCCTTGGAGGTCACCCTTCCAAGTACTTGCCAGGACCAGCCCTGCTTAGCTCCTGAGATCTGATTCCTACCCCACAGAGGTGTTAACTCCAGTCATGCTAACCAATCAAGAGCATGGGAAAGTCTTCACCACACAGCTGACCATTCTGAAGTTAGAAGGCATCCTACTTCACAGGGTCGGTGAATATTTCATCCATGAATATACCACTGTGCATGCAAAACATATTCATTTGCTTTTCTTCCAACGAGGGCTCAAAATGGCTTACAACATCAGTCTTCCTTCTTCCATTTGACCCTCTCAACCACCACCCTGTGGCCAAGAGAGAGAGTGACTGGCCCAAGGACACCCAGTGAGCTTCTTTGGAAGAGTGGGAATTCGAACATGGATCACCCAGAACCTAGTCTGATGCTTTAACCACTACACCACGTTGGAAGTACATACCCGATGAGATACTATTCACCTCCTTAGAACAAAAGCTCCCAGGGTCCATTTTCAGGTCAAGAGAATAGAACAGGGAGAAGACTTAACCTCCCTCAAGAGCCAGTTTGGTGTAGTGTTTAGGAGCTTGGATTCTAATCTGGGAGAACCAGGTTTGATTCCCCACTCCTCCACATGCAGCTGCTGGGTGACCTTGGGCAAGCCACAGTTCCCTCAGAGCTGTTCCCTCAAGAGCTGTTCTCAAAGTTCTCTCAGCCCCACCTACCTCACAGGGTGTCTGTTGTGGGGAGAGGAAGGGAAGGAGATTGTAAGTCGTTCTGAGTGAAGGGCAGGGTATAAGTCTTCTACATCAGCCTTCTACATCAGCTATAAATTGCACCTTCGACTGCATACCTTGAATCCGCCGAACAACATCTCGTCGGAAGAACTCCCTGCCGCCATCACATTCTGGCTGATTAAACCAAATCTATTTCCAGGCTTTTAAAGGTCATATATAAATATTTAGAGATGCTCCTTTTACGTTTAAGAAGAAACACAGCATAACGATGCTTCCGACTAAGCGCACTGAATCAGGACGGGGTGGGTGTTGGTAGTGGCGGGATACTTGGTTCCCTCGCATCATTTTTAAAGAACTGACAATCCTCTTTAAGCTCACGGCACAATTAGTCATTTGGGTGTAGTTTTCCTAGCACTGTTAAGCAATTTGTAATAGCCCTTTTCCTTTTAATAGGGTTAGGCATTACTTACAAGGCACAGCTGCCTCGAAAGCTGAAACCTCCAGTCGTGAAGCAACGGCCTTGTTCATTAGCATCCCTGATAGTCAAATCGGCTCTTGAGCCAGGGTTTAATGGCCTGCCGATGAATAATCAATGGCTCACTTTTCATCTGAGTGTGAAAATGAGAATAATCTGATTCGTGGTCCCACCGGTCAGAGGCAAGGCCTTGGGTTCTGTTTCTATTCAGGGCTGATTTATAACCCAATGGAAACCTGATGTAAACATATAATCAATGAGTCCCATCATGGCTGATAACCACCCCCAACTGGCTCTCTCCCTCATCTCAAAAAGCCATCTCCTTCAGGCTATTAGCTGCATTCAGCTCCCTCTTTCCACTGGTCCCCCTGCCTGCTGCTTTTACCTTGGCCATCCGTTCAGACCAGCAGAGTCAGAAGTAATTTTATACGCAGCAGAGAGCGGGTCGGAATTGATTTTTCACTCAGCACTCAGTTCCCATCTGAATAATTATCAATTTTACTGCCTCATAAAAGGGAAGAGTCAAAATTCCAAATCAATTCAAAAGAGCTTCTGAGACTCGAGAAACGGCGCGCGAGGAGAAAGGTCAAAGTTGGCAGCGACCTCGGGAGATGATGTCAGATATGAGTATGCCGAATGGCTGACATCAGAGGCACTCAATACGGCATGACTCGTGCTAATGCAAATCATATTTATGCTGACTACGGGAGACCGGCCATTAATATTTAAAAGAGCACCTGAAAGCCTGCATTCAAACTAAATGTAATGTATTCCGCAGATTGTGAAGCTAATAAAGACAGATCGCTGCGTATTCATACGCTATAAATTTCGGGGACTGCCAAGCGTCATTAACACGAGACTGGACGTTCGGGTCATAAGGCAGGAAAACGTCTGGAAATCCAGACTCTGGGCCGGCATGCCATTCTTGCAGATCAGATCGCTGTGCTCAGAGAGCACTTAACCAGGGTGCTCAGCGAAAGGAGAATTCTGAATTTGTTGCCGATTTATGCTCCGGAGTGGCCACGAGAATGGCAGCATATCACACGCCGATGAGAATACCCGTCATATATGTCCTTATATGACATGCTACGTACTGGTTTCTATATGGCTTTATTGGGAAGCAACGAAGCTCCCCTAAAGTAATTGGAACAGTAAATAACTGAGATAAACCTTGGCGAGTTTTAAATGGAAGCCACCATTCCCGTTACCAGACACAAGCTCTGGCTCAGTGAAGTATTTGCTACCTTTTCTATTAGTTTTAGTGAGTTTGATTACACCTATAAACCCAAGCAGTGATTTAATCATGGTGTTTGCTTGATGGTCACGTCTTAACACGCCCACTGATCTCTCATTGGGAAATCAGAATTTGTACACCAAAACTGAAATGGAACTTTCAGCATCCATTGTAGTGGGTAGGGTTGCCATCCTCCCGATGGGGGCGGGGTTTCCCCGATTTTGGGGGCCCTAATCCACAGCCAGCCAGCTGGCGTGGGGAGCCCCACTCCCGAAGAGCTCCGCCGTGATGACGTCACATTTTGTGGGGGGACGCTCTGGTGTTTTGGCTGAATGCTAGAGCGTCCCCCTACATGATGTGCCTGGCGTGATGATGTCACTTCTGGGTGACATCATCGCGGTGTGTGCCAGAAGATCCTGGGCAGGAGCCAGGAGCCCCCTGCTGGTAGACGGTAGGCACCTGGCAACCCTAGTAGTGGGGTTTATTGTACCCCTCCCCCCACCTTCCACTGAGCAAAGTTTGAAGCCTTCTGCTTAAGTAGCTTGTTCTTTGGAGGAGGAATCACTTAAGTTGGAGCAAGGCTCCTTGGAAAGTGGTTGGATACACCCCAATAACTGGAACATGGCTTTAGCCCTCTCCCATTGACCTCGGGCCTACTCTGGACCACGAAATCGTCATTAATAGTTGCTTTGGGGACAAAAGATAAATCAGAATAAATGGAAGGCACATAAGATCAGACTAAACATCCACCAACTGAACTGCCTTGGTAGTGATTAGCACGACTGATAGCAAAGGGCTACATAAACCCACGCGGCGTGAGTTTTCAGAGCTCACTCTCCCTTCCACACCTTGTTTGTTCAGTTGTCTTATAATGGCACCACATATCAGTGACATCTGATGCTACTACCGCCTTCACAGAAAGACCAAGGGCTGCGAAGAAGCAGAAGTCCATCTCGAAACGGAAGGGGGCAGGGCAATAGGGATGCCGGCCTCCGGGTGGGACCTGGGGACCCCCTGGAATTTCAGCTCACCTCTAGACCACAGAGATCCGTTCCCCTGGAGAAAGTGCATGCTTTGGAGGGCGGAATCTGTGGCACTGTGCCCCTCTGAGGTCTCTGTCCTCCCCAGGCTCCATCCCCAGATCTCCAGGAGTTTCCCAAACAGGATTTGGCAACTGTACCGGCCCCATCCCCAGCCGGGAGCCAGCAGGGACCTGGTAACCCTACAGGGGAAGGAAGGAGATGACGAGGCCCTCCCTGGGTGGACTCCTGCATTCTTGGTAGTTCACTTCCATCTTGAAATCATTTCTGTGGCACTAGCACAGGTGCCAGAGCTGACACGGAACCCCCTGGCCCCTTCTGATTTTGGCACTCCTGATGTGAGGGGAGAGGGGGAACCTGGGCACGCTCTTTCGCACAGTGTCCAACCCCACCTGTCACACAGGATACTGCCAACAACGGCTAGGTAAAAAAAAAAAAGAGGGGTTTCCCCCCCCCTGGAGGGGTGGTGGGGGCGGAGCAGCCTGGAGGGGGAAGGGTCACATTTTTTTCCATCTAGAAAACAAAACGCCCTTTGAAATAATGGTAGAATTAAACATCATGTAGAGTTCCACCCACTGTGAACTTGTTTACAATGAGGAAAATAACAGCTGATGGGGAAAGGGGGGGAGAGAGAGAGAGAGAGAGAGAGAGAGAGAGAGAGAGAGACAGAGAGAGAGAGAGAGAGAGAGAGAGAGAATATATATAATAAAAACAGAACAGCTTCTCAGTTTACCTGCTGCAGCACTTCTGAGTTCTGTTGCATAAAGAGCAGTAACCTTTGCCCATCTTGGGAAATCTCTCTACATCTGAGGGGCTTCTTGCCTTCTTTTGCTATGTGCTTGAAGAGGTAGCTGACAATGTAGTCTAAACTAGCACAACAGCTGGAGGAGACAATTGTATCTGTGCATACACAACGAAAGGAAATGTCATTATTTCTGGAAATTTTTTTTTACCTATCGACAAACGTTCTGTGCTGAAGACAAAGGGAAAATCGCCACGCTCGCAAGGTGATCAGACAGCTAGGTGACACGTTCCAGCCCATGACCGCTCCTGTTCTGCAGGTTTCCTGTATTCCAAAGCAGATTTCCTGCTCCAGACCCTTCATCTCACTCTACACAGCACGGGGGGTGGGGGGGAACACGACCACTTGCCATACCCCACTGCTAGCCTGCCTGGTTGCAAGCTCTCCTGCTGCGTATTACAAATTGCAGGACTCCAGCTGTTCCCTTATTGCTAGGAAATTATGAATTCTGAAGAGTTTGTGCTTGGAGAATAAAGCACGGTTTTTGTTTCCTCGCTTTAAGATTCAGCATGAACCGCCTCCCCCAAATCAAAGATGCAAATGAAACTAACAGGTTGAACTTCTGATTATGCTAACTCGGTACTGACATTCACTTTATCAGTCTGGTATCTGTCTACATTGTTATCCTGCTCTTCCTCCTCTGAAGAGCTCAGCGCAGCACACATCCATCTCCCTTTCCAGCTGTATCCTCACTACAACCCTGTGAGGTAGGGTAAGAGAGCGTGACTGGCCCAAGGTCACAAAGCAAGCTTCAAGGCAGTGGGGGGATTTGAACCCGGGTCTCCCAGATGCTAATCCAGCATTCTAGTTCACTACCGTATAACTCTTTCTCACAAAAATTTCAAGAACTATATTAGGGTTCCCATTCCCCAGGCGGGGGCGGGGGATCCCCAGCTTTGTGAGGCTTCTGCCCACCACTGGCAAGCTGGCTGGCAGGGGGAAACCCACCCCCAAACAGGGTCATTGCATGATGACATCCCCAAAGCAATGATGTCATGCAGAAGTGATGTCATCATGTCGAGGATGTTGCATGGCGACACTCTGGTTTGAGGGCAAAACTCTATGGTTTGACCCCGATTTCACCATAGAGTTTTGCCCCCAAATCAGAGCATCGCTGGGCAACGTCACTGTTTGGAGGGTGGAGCCCTGCCCCACTCCCAGAAGGCTCTCCCCCGCCGGCGCATCGTGGAGACCTGACAACCCTACACTATATAGATGGGAAGTGGGGTAAAGAGGTAAAAAGTGAGGACAGAAATTTCTAGTTGGATACTTAATTAGTTTCCTTTTATTATCTGAATATACTGATGCAATCTCTATGAGTGCTTTTGAATTATGTTGCAAGTAACTGGAGCACAGGGATCATGTTACATCTTTACTAACTGAATCTGGAGCAAAGGAAACTCATTACAGGACTAAAACCTATCTGCATTCGATGCAACGTTGATGCGTCTTTCTGAATCACATGCTACTTTGCTGCTTGCTGGCATAAAGCTAGGCACCAGTTTGCCTTTCTCACCAAAAAGTAGGGCTGTGTGGTCATTGCAAGACTTCCACACCCTTGTAAGTTCTGTACAATTAACAGAATCTACGTGCTACCCCCCCCCAATCATTTTAGTCAGTTGTTGGAGAACAGTTAGGGTATTTGCACTAGCTAGAACTCCCCCTGCCCCCATCCTATACTTCTGATAAAACCCTAATGCTTTCATCACACCCCATTACTGTACTCCAATGTATGCTGTTCTACTGCTGGGCAAACCTACTTGTTTACATGCATCAGTATGCGGAATTTGGCTAATCTCACCCCGTTTTTCCTTACTGGATCCTGCAGTCTTCCTTCTTATTCCAAAGATTCCTCTCGTTGTCAGTCTGCGTCCAAGTGTGCCTTTCTTTTATGATTCCAGCATCAGTCATATATTTTTAAAATGCTACTGGAAGTCATTTCTCTTTCTTATTTCTTATTTGGAAACGATACTGGTATGAAAAATAACATCACATTCATGGGAGATTGCCGGGATTTAGGAATTCAACATGCTGCCTAGCGAGGGACTACACCCCCCCCCCGCGGTTTTAATACCTGCCAAAGCTCAAAAGGGTGAGACTTTCAGAGATCACGGGTTTGGTTTGAGATGCTTTGCTTCTGGATTGGCACACGCCTGCACGAGCATTAAACTGTTAAAATATTCATTTGCAGGAGAAAAGAGAAAGCCTACGATAGACTCAATTAAGTGTATCCCCCTAAACTGTGCTAAGTGGAAGCTTGCCAATATTGCAGCGAGCATATGAGAACTTCCCTCTAGACGCCGGGAATGTTGAGCGGTGCCAGTTCTGCCTTCATAAATGTTGTTTTGAAGTTTACTTGTATTTGAACATCACTGCAATACACTCTCCCCCCCCCAAGCTAAGTTCTCCTGAGGTCTTTGGAAAGGTTTTTGCAGACAATATAGCTACAATTAGTCTCGAGACTCTCTTAATCTTACCAAGTATGGAGCGTTCCTATGAATTTCTGACTGGCTTCAAATGGAAGCGAACGTTCACAACTCTTCCCCGGGGAGTTTCACTCTTTGCAGCATCTCAGTCTACCCACCCCTATTCATTCATTGTTTCACCGTCATATTAATATCCCACCTTTCTAACGTGTTGCTTGGGGAGGCATGCAGAGTTGTCCTCTTTTACCCTGACAACAATCCTATGAGGTATTGAATTCCACATGGACAACCTCATCGCTCTTCATATGAACACATAAAACTGCCATCAGGGCTCTTTTTGGGCAGGAACGCACAGGAATGGAGTTCCGGCTGGCTCCCGAGTTGGCCACGCCCAGCAGGAGCTCATTAGCATAATAGGCCACACCCAATAGCAGAAACTCATTAGGATTGGCTACATTACGGATGTGTGGCCTAACATGCAAAGGAGTTCCTGCTACAAAAAAAGGCCTGGGTTTTGACAACAAACAAGGTAAACAGAATAAGAAGGGAAAGGTGAGTGTGGCTGAATGACCACACTTCTGGTAACATGGCGGTGTGGCCTAATGTGCTAATGAGCTGTGCTGTCAGGGGTGTGGCCTAATATGCTAATAGGTTTTGCTGTTGGGTGTGGCCTATTATGCTACTGAGTTCCTGCTGGGCTTTTTCTACAAAAAGAGCCCTGCGTATACTGAATCAGACCCACTGGTCCATCAAGGTCTCTCACACGGGCAGAATCTCTCCACAGCCTCAGTTATAGGTCTTTCACAGCACCTCTTACCAGATCCTTTTAACTGGAGATGCTGGGGATCGATCCTGGAACCTTCCGCATACAAAGCAGTTGCTCTACCACTGAGCCTCATCCTCTCCTTAGCCTTTATGCCACACAGAAGTCTAGTCAAATTCATTCCATTAAGTACTGACTTGACCAGCTTACGTTGAAGGTGTTTGGGATTCCAGAAAGAAGGAAAGGCAAAACCAAGCAATGGAGCAAGGCAGATTGAACTCTATATAGCTATCTGAGGCCACAAAATGAGTTAACTCAGAGCTGTTTCATACGTGACATTTGTCCTAAAGTGAGATACCCTCCCTGCTGGAAAAATAAGAATGAAATGCGTATAGCCATCACTTGGGGAAAAGGAAGATTTTGCCATAGATGGATGATGTGTATTTGGAAGGGGTAATGTGCACCCCTTTTCCAGCTCATGCAGTCATGGCAACACAGGCACTCATGGGCTCACATATAACTGCGTACGCATTTCCCAACCCGCAAGTAGCTTCTAATAATATGGTAAAAGTAGCAAATAAGCAACAACAAAAATGCCTGAGAGGAAAATGGCTGGCTCTGAGGAGGTGTACGGTGTCATCAGGGAAAAACCAAAAGTGCTTGGAACGCATGTTCCAAAGTACATCAAATAAAGAAAAATGGACATTTTATGAAACAGGTACAGGAATAAGGGAAATTATTTATAGCTAGTTCAGATACGGTACTCAAGAAGAAACCCAGGAAGAATTTGAATTACACAGTTTTGAAGAGAAGTCAGATACAGCTACCCCGCCCCCCACCCCCCAGCCCAAACCGGAACCAATGTCTCTTTCGAGCATATTTTAATGAACTTTGCTGCCCTGGAAGTAATAAAAATGTCAATGGGTTTCATTTTGTCCTAAGGGTATTGCACAAGAAGAACCGGATCTTTCCCCCACCTTCCTCCTCCCCCACCCAAAAGTTATTACTGGGCTACGAATATGGTTGCCAAGTCTGGGTTGGAAAATAACCTGGAGACTTTGGGGGTGGAGCCAGGAGAGGGTGTGGTTTGGGGAGGGGAGGGGCCTCGGCATAGTACAATGCTATGGAGTCCACCCTTCCAAGCAGCCATTTTCTCCAGGGGAGCTGATCTCTGTCGGCTGGGGATCAGTGGTAAAAGCGGGAGATCCCCAGGCCCCACCTGGAGGCTGGCAACCCTAGCTACGAAGGACCCTCATGCACAAGTCACGCAGGGTTAGGGGGGGCAGAGGGATTGCGTGTGAGTACCCCTCCTCCCACTTCCATCAGTGGAACGTCTGCAGGGTGCAACAGAATTGTTTCAAGACATTATTTAAATATATTACATTCTCTTCCCTTGCTGCGGCCTTCCAACGTTCCATCGCATTCTAGGGTGATGTGGGAGGAGATCCATACATTTCACCATTTGAAAACAAAACCAAATTACCTCCAATAGAACATATAGCAGGGCTGATCTAATACCGTATTTCCATAGGTGCAAGGATTCCCAGCAGTGGAATATATCTTTCTCGGCTCCCCACTCCTGTGGAAGCCTGAAATGGTCCCCAGAAATCCTGCTCCTGGGCCCCCTCTTCCCCAGGAGCAGGATTGTGGGGGACAGAACGGGACATGGAAGTCCTTGCACCCACAAAAGTGCAGTATTGGGTCCACTCCAGCATCTGGGAGAGTGAAGAGAATTTATATTAGGAAACTCGCTCAAGGGGAAAAAGTTAAACATTCCCCCGGCAGATCCTTTGTGATGGGGGAGGCATGACTACTTTTAGCTTTAAAAGAAATTGGAAGATTCTGACCATGGATCTTCTGCATTACATGTAGTTCAGCCCTAAATAACAGACCTCAGAGTGGGATAGGCAGGGATTCCCATTGAGTTCTATGGGGGAGAAACTGGGATAGAGCAGGGGAAAGGGCAGAACTGGCTTCTCACTCAGACAATGGAATTACCGTATCAAGGTTTATCAACAGTGTCTCTTCAACACATTACTTTACTTTCCCCCAATAAGAGAATGGCTGCCATTCATCCCTATGGCTGAAGTAATCCACTACTGTCCAACATGGAAGAAAGAACAAGACCAGTCCGCTATAACTACCAACGGATGACTTAGCTAGCACTGACTCGACCAACATGGGAGGGGAATCATATCCCTCCCGTCCAACTTTAAAAATAGCTCCTATTTGTTCCTAACACTTGCTCCCCCCTTCATTAAAAGAAATCCTCACTATCTGTCAAACCTGACAGCCTTTTAACTAGCAATCAATTCACAATAGGAGACACATACCAAAGGAACTCTGCAGAGAGAACCTGAACCTTCTCATTCAAGGTGAGACCTTTCCTTTATTTTACCTTTCTCTTTTGCGTTCTACTTTTCAGATCGACTGAAATACCCATAATTTTTGTTTCGGAAATGACACGGGACCTGAGGGATGCGAGTGGCATCCAAAGTGACAACTTCAGGGATTAGAGCGAGTAATCAGACTAAGATCGAGGAGATAAGAACATAAAGGGAACTGCAAGTGGCATCCAAAGTGACAACTTTAGGGATTAGAGCGAGTAAACAGACTAAGATCGAGGAGATAAGAACATAAGAAAAGCCAACGTTGGATCAGGCCAATGGCCCATCCAGTCCAACACTCTGTGTCACACAGTGGCCAAAAATACCAGATGCCATCAGGAGGTCCACCAGTGGGGCCAGGACACTAGAAGCCCTATGAATATACAAATCTCCTCTCTGGTATGAAAGTTGAAGAGTGATCCTGGACCACTTTGGCTAACCTACCTCACAGGGTAGTTGTGAGGATAAAACAGAGGAGGGGGAATGTTTATGTTCCCACTAGGGTACAACTATCTAAATAAACATTCTCCCTGAATTGAGGATGACTGAACTCTAGTCACGTACCTGGAATATACATATCTCCTCTGTGGTGGGATTTTCCAGCTGTGGATGTTACCATAGGATGTACAATGAAAGGCTGTAGAAGTCGACTGTCACTTACCCAATAATGCCCCAAAACTATTCAGAGGATTTTCTCTCTAGCATGGGTTTACTTAACATTTTAACCGTATTTGACTATCTTTTAATAGACAAATTTTGTGGTTTACTGTAAGTTATTTACATGGGAGGACTGCTGCCACAATGATCATAAACACAGATCCATCATCCCATGTACAAAAAGCAAATTTAAGATCAGCTGTGCTGGATAACGAGGGCTGCCTTGGGTTCCGTTATTAGAGAGTCAACATGGAATGTTTCCTTCAAGAGTTGATAAGTAGTAATTGATAAGAATTGTGATTGCTGCACACTCAGATGAAGCAAATATTGTGAAACGGATTGTTTACATTGCGCAGCATTCGTTAGCATGTGAGAAATAATAGAAGAGAATTTTCTACAGAATTACTACTGTCATGACTCAGGTGGGGTGTCACCTGATGCTGCCACCACTCTGGATTTAGGTTCCCTTGAGAATGCCCATAGTACCCTCCCAAGACCTTCAGACCTCCCTTTAGGCCAAATAACAGGTGTGAGGACCAGGCAGAGTAAAACAAGGAAAAGGCTTATTTTATAGGAGGTCAAACAACAAGGTGCAGAATAATAACAGTAAGTGGGTGAAAAGAAAAGAAATCAAATGCCCTAACGCGTCTAAATTTACTTTCCCTAGCTCACTATCTCAAGTGGCCTTACACTACCCACCCCTCCCTCAGGATGAGGGTTTTCCCCCTACAGCAGCCTCTCTTCTGGCTCTGCCCTCTGGAATAAAGAACAGCTCTTCCTGCTGCTCCAGAACTTTTATTCCCAGCCCTCCTCTTTTCCTATTGGTCCATTTTGGCTCCAAAACCTCACAGGGGCTTCTGGGAGTTGTAGGTCCAGCCTCACCTACTGCTACCCAGGCTCCTTGGGTCTAGTAGGCCTCTGGTGGCACAGCCCAGATCATGACAACTACAGTAAATGATTTATTTATTTAGATTTTTACCCCGCCCTCCCAGCAAACGTATCTGTTTTGACTCTTTGTTATTTTAGTCACAAATGTTGTTTTTGGATTTCTCCAACCTCCAGGTGGTAGCTGGAGATCTCCTGGGATTACAACTGATCTCCAGGCAACACTGATCAGTTCATCTGGAGAAAATGCCACTTTGGAAGGTGGTCTCTATGGCATTATACCCCATTGAAGTTCCCTCCCTCCCCAAACCCTATCCTTCCTCAGACTCAACCCCCAAAATCTCCAGGTATTTCCCAACCCAGATCATACCAATGGTCCATCTAGTCCAGCAGCCTCTTTCATGCAGTGGCCAAACCAGAGGAAGACCTACAAGCTGGATACAATAATGGCCTTCTTCAATAGCCTAATACCAAATAAGTATCATACCTATCCGGCTCAGGAGAGAAGCTGCTGCATGAGAGCAGGAAATGTACTCTGTCAGGTGTCTCAGGGCTTGCTTTCAGCACTTCACAGTTGTTTTAAAGCACAGAATTAAAACCACCCTAACTGGCCACCAAGGGAAGGAGGGAATTGCTTCCTGTTCCATTTCCTTGCTTTCTGGCAGCTTTTATGAATGTTATGCCTCAACTCTGTCCTTAATTGAAGGTTTTTTGTCATTGAATTTCTCTAAATATTTAAGTATTTCCAGCTGATTCAGACAACTATTGTTCAGTGGTATATGAGATGTAGCAAATTTAATCTTTGGATGGTCATTACAATGGCCCCCGCTTTATGTGATACTCTCCCATAACATTCACAAAAAAACGCCAATTCCCTTAACCTCTCCCTGGAGGCGTGCCTTCCCTTCCTGCCCCATCTGACAAACCTGAAGCCACTGGACATCCGTGCACGGGCATGCTATCCCAAATAGTGCTGCAAATCTGGTGCCCGTAGGTCCTGATTCTCCTGGATTTTCAGCGCAAGCCTAAGGACGCTTTCCTGGAAGTAAGCTCCAGTGAACAGACCTGAGTAGGATTTTGAGTAGACCCGCTCCTAGGGTTGCCAAATCCTTTGAACTCACCAGCGGGGGAGGCTCCGTCCCGGCCGGGAGTTCATCTGTCGTCCGCGCGCGCCACTGCGACGTCACCAGAAGTGACGTCAGATGTCGCTGACGTTGGGGGCGTGGCCGAGCTCGTCGGGGGGAAACATATGGTTCCCCCCCGACGAGCTCAGCCACGCCCCCAACGTCGGCAACGTGGCTGCGTCACCCTCGGGTGCCGAGGCTCGGGGGAGCTTTGGGGGTGGGGTTTCCCCCGGGCCCGGATTCCTCCGGGGCGGAACTCGGGGGCTCCGAAGCAGGGGGTTCCCCACCCCCCGGGCACATTTGGGAACCCTACCCGCTTCAAATTACTCTGTCTGGGATATCTATTGCACTCTTTATTTAGGCTTATGGACGTTAGGTTTCATGTACATAACACCCTGTTCAAATCTAGAGTCCAGGGGCACCTTTAAGACCAACAAAGGTTTGTTCAAGGTACGAGCTTTCCTGTGCATGCACACTTTTTCAAATTCAAAAAGTATCCATGCACACAAAAGCTCATACCTTGAATAAACCTTTGTTGGTCTCAAAGGTGCCCCTGGACTCTAGATTTGTTCCACTGCTTCAGACCAACACGGCTGCCCACCTGGATCTACCCTGTTCAAATGTTATGTACATCCACAGTGAGCCAATATGACAAGTGTGCTCAGAGAGAAAGACAGAAAAGGGTAATCTTGTTCCCTTTCGATAGGCCTGACATGGAGGGGAGGAGAGGGGAGAGACCATTAACATAAGAGAACACAAGAGAAGCCAATGTTGGATCAGGTCAATGGCCCATCCAGTCCAACACTCTGCCACACAGTGGCCAAAAATACCAGGTGCCATCAGGAGGTCCGCCCGTGGGGCCGGGACACTAGAAGCTGTCATGCCTGCCCTTGACTCAGCCCCAGAGCCAGCTCCTGACAGCCTAAGAGGGGAGGATTCAGTGCCTTTAGGAGCTGAAGAAGCATCAGGATCTGCACCTACTGTAAGTACTGAGGAGGATACACAGCAATCTGAGTCAACTACAGGACGGTTTGCACCTGGGATTGAGCAGGCCATAAGCAGCTCACCACCTTCATCTCCCCCACCTGTAAGTAGGCTTAGGGATCAGAGACATCAGGAGCTGGCTAGGCCAGGACCTCGCACAAAGGTGCTAATGAGTTAATGGGTCAGAGCACTATTTAGTAGGGCCTCTGGCCATGAGCCATTTGTGCTGGCAACCTCATTCGTAGAACCAGAAGTTCTGCACCTTGATTCCTGTTTGACTCTGTGGTTTTTGGACTTGGCTGGTGTTTGGACTGCTCTGGCTCCTGCCTTCCAGCTTGGAACCTGACCACGCTCTCGGCTTTGCTCCCTGTACTCTGACCTCTAGTAACGTTTGACTACGGCTTTGTCTGGTGTTTTGAGACTTGTTTAATGCTCTGCTGACTGCTCTCCCGGCTGACCTTTGGACTTGAATTGTGACTCCCCCTGTCTGCCTGCCTCCCTGGCTCTACCTTGACAGAAGCCCTCCCACTGTTGCCCCCCCACTCCAAGCACCAAGAATACAGAGCCTCACTTGCCCCAGACTGAGAGTTCCTCTCTATACCTTGTGGCTAATAGCTACTGATGGACCTCTGCTCCATTATCCAACCCAGGCCAGTCCTCCATAAGAACTCCTGTCTCCCCCCCTTTTTCAAAAAACGACCCACTTAAGAAATGCTTGATTTGGAAAGAAAAAAAAGACACAACCTAGTTCAAAATAATGGTTGATAGCAGAAAATAAACTGTTTCAGTTCAAAATTTGTAACAAGCACCAGAAAAAAAAACCCTTTATTGATGACGTCAGGGTTTTTTAGCTCCCATGTTTAGATTGCCTCTAAGTAATGTTAGAGCTGCGGTGCCTTGAGCTGCGGTGGCTCAAGTGGTTAAGATGCTGAACTACAGGCTGTGGAAGGTCGGTAGTTCAGCAGTTCGAGACCTGGGTGCCGCATGACGGAGTGAGCTCCCGTCTCTAGTTCCAGCTTCTGCCAACCTAGCAGTTCGAAAGCAAGAAATTGCAAGTAGATAAATAGGGACCACTTCAGTGGGAAGGTAACAGCGTGCCGTGCGCCTTGGTGTTTAGTCATGCCAGCCACATGACCACGGAAATGTCTTCGGACAGCGCTGGGTCTTCGGCTTTGAAACGGAGATGAGCACCGCAACCCTAGAGTCAGACTCGACTGGCTTTCGAGCAAGGGAACCTTTACCTTTACTTTAAGTAATGTTAAGAACTGAACAAGGACTGAGTCCTAAGTATTTAGCAACTGCTGCTGGATAACTGGGTGGGTGGGTGATATGCGTACGAGTTTATGTGATTGGAGGATCATGCCCTTTATGGCTCCTCTCCTAAAAAGTTTCCTATCCTGTAAACTGCATATGAAAGTAATGAACACCATCAGCTTCACGAAATGTATTTGGGAAATGCATATTTCATAAGCGGACTCTGCAGTACTTTTAAAACCAGCGCTTTGACTCTATTTGTTTTAAAATTGAATAACACAAAGTAAATCACTAACGTCCATTTAGAAAACCAGTAGCTGCTCTAAACATGCTGATACGGTACAAGTAGATATTTTATATTCTTCTGTAAGTGATCTTAGCAGCACAGTGGAGAGGTCTACCCTCTCATCTGCTCACGAGGATGCAATTTAAGTATTAAGAGCTACTTATATTTTCCCATAACTGTATATCAAAGATGCTTGTGGCACTCATTTTTCTTCCTATTGCAAGGACGTAACAGAGGAGAACGTTATGCAAGACCCCCATGCTGATTTTAATGGACAAGCGGGGTCATTTGTTGAAGCCGAATGGAGCCCTTATTGCATTTTACTCAAGGCAAGACAGACAAACAACAAATAACAAACAAGTTAAGGGGGGAAAATGACAATTGTTGCTCTGGTAAATAAGACGGGAAATGTCTACAGCGGTGCCGCCTGGGAAAAATCTGACCGGCAGCCTAGAGAATGGGGGGGGGGGGGAAGGAATGGCGTTATCTGTATCCAAGCCGACTCTCCTTTGCATAAGCACCAT
>NW_015167552.1:582392-600682 GCF_001447785.1 Gekko japonicus
GACGGGCCTCTGAGGCGGGGGTTTCCCCACCCCCCCGGGGGGACTTGGGAAGCCTACCCGTAACAGTAAAATTTATGAACAATCAGAGACGGAAGAAGGAAAGATTTTCATTGACAAACCACAATTGGGCGTTCCATCATTTAAGAGATTTACTCCGTTTAAGATGAAAATAAAAGGAAGAGGATTCGGCGCGATTCTCGCTCTGACCAGCCTCCTTTTACACAGCACAGGAACGACCGCCTTTACACAGAGAGTCAACTTGAAAAGTAAACCAATTAACGCCTTTATCAGCCAATTACAAGAAAACGTCTGGACAGAAAGGGGAGGGGGAAAAATCATGCTCTCACATTTTGGTTAATGAATAGCAACGTGCTATCAATCACAGGAGAATGAGAAAGGTTTTCATGTGACGATTAGTGGGAACGTGGCCAACAGGAAGCATTAGAAGGCTTCAATTCACTGAGTCAGCTGTGAAAGAGCCAGGTAAACACTTTCGGAAAGGCCCGTTGAAGTGTTTATCCTGACTATGAAGCTAAGAGGAGGGCTACCATTACACATGATTTACAACCAGCAGGTTCCAAAGGAATAAACATTATTGCACGGTACGGGATACGAAGTACAGAATCACAGTGCTGTCTATTCAGAATTATTTTTTTTTTTGGTACAGAAATCCAACAAACAACGTTGAGATGTGGGGCTTTCACAGCTTTTGTTCTGCCGCTTAATTCAAAGTGTTACATTCATTCACCAAATATTTCAACGACAAAAAGACTGGTGGGGGAAAAAGGAATAAAACTGAGTAAAAAAGAAAGAACGAAATCTCAATAGATAATAAATTTCAGAAATGACAAATGTCGGCTGCCTTGCTGCCACAACCTCCTACTCTGGTTTACTAAGTACAGGAAGCAGCTTGGACACTTAATGCTCCAATGTTAGCACATCTGAGAGCATTATACATAATTGCCAAATAGTATTTGCCAACTGTTCAGGCATGCTGAAATCATGGCTGCCACTTTTGAGAAGGCACTTATGTTTTATTTTAGGAAGAGCCCTGCTGGATTAGTTCACTGGCTCATCTGGTCCAGCATCCTGCTTCACATGGTGACCAACCAGTTGCCCTGGAGGGTCCATGAACAGGACGTTGAAGCTGAGACATTCCCCTGATATTGCTTCACAGCACTGGTAGTTGGAGGTTTACTGCCAGGGGTAGACCGGGACGTTAGAGTGGCCCAGAAGCAAGCCAGAGGGACACGTGGCTCATACCAGCCAGTAGAAACACCGATCGGGGCAGCTCATCTGTTGACTCCTGTACTGAAGGAGGCAACCGGTTAGCTGGTAGCCACAGCTGACCACATTTGAGACAGGTGTTTTTGGCAGTGCGGGCAGAGCTACTAAGGTTTGGCTGTGCTTGGCCCTGGGTGCCAGTGGCCCTCCGGGGCCATGGCCCACCAGAAACATTCCCTGTAAGTTAAATGGCTAGTCCACCCTGTTCATTGCTTCCGAATTTGGAACTGCCCAGTAGTTATCATGGCTAGTATTCATTAATGGGACTTCTAACAGCCAATACACTCCAATAACCAAAACTTATTTGAAGTACTGTGTACTGCTGATATATGGGGCACTCGTCACCACTCATGCTCTGCCCTTTTGCTCATTTACCTGTGGCCTGAGGTGCAGAGAGGGCTCCGTATGGAAGTGTGGCGTGTGTGCCGCTTCTCCCTCCCACCGCCTCTTTCCCCTGCCTGTTATCCAAACCAGCCAAGCCAGGAGTTTCTGGCGTATGTGTGGAAGGACGGCATGGCATGAAGGTAAGAACGCTGAATGTAGTTCAGACTTGCAGAAGTAAGAAAGAAAGATAACACACAGGAGACGAAGGCTGATTCTGCATTGGATTTTCCTCCGTCGTTTTACCAAGCCCACGTTGGAACAGAAAAGGTGCAGCTCAAAACAACATTCAGATACCCTGGGGCAATGCCGTACTGACTGCAAAGTCACCCCTGAACGGCCATAAATCTATACAGAAGGTACCTTAAAACCCGATGATCAAAGAAAGTGAAAGTGGCATGCAGTGTAGTGGGTACCATAAAATCTGATGATCAAGGAAAGTGACAGCAGCGTGCAATGCAGAGGGGAGTTTCTGTTCTAAGGTGGGTTTGGTATAACAACAGAGGGAAAAGCCAATGCAGAAGTGCCCTAAGTTGGACAGCCTTGGAATTCCCTCCTTGAAATGGACGCAAGCCTCCTGGAAGATCAAAAACAGAGGCTAGTTGAGACAGATTTCACTCTGCTCCCTGGTCCTGGCTTCTGCGCTTCTGACAGGGTATCCAGACCTTTTATCCCTTCCTGTCAAAGCTGGGCACATTTCCCTTAGCCCTGTCATCAGTCTGGGAGTGGAGCCCCACGTGGATTATTCTGAATCCTTTTCTCCAATCGACCTAAGGCACAGTCTCAAACCTTTATGGCCCAGCTCAGGTCATTCAAATAGTCATCCATCTTGCCCCTTCCCAGAAGTTGAACAAATCCGGACAGTTGGGCACCTCCATGCAGGAACTCCTCTCCTCTCAGCCGGCAATTTGCACAGTTTATAGCCCCACTCCCAGTGAAGGAATGTTTTCTTTCTCTGAGACTGGGGCCTCCTGGGTGTCACTCAAGGCGTCTTGTGCCTCTCTCTCAGAACGGGGGTCACAGTGGGGAACAGGACTCAGAAGAGCCTCAGGAGGTGGGGTATCAAAAATGTATACAGATAGTTTTACTGACTTGAGGTTTTTAACTGTAAGCCCCCTTGAGCAGGACTCTGAAGAGGCAGCACAGAAAAACTTTATAAATAAATGAATAATAATAAAGTCACTGACTATCACTCATTTATGGTGTATCTGTACAGTTCTGTATCTGACTTTGCAGAAGTTTTCAGTACATTTCCAAGAAAGAAACAGAAGTACCCGGTGTTCTCTCTCTCTCTTTCTGTCACACACAGACACATTCATTAATCTCCATGTGCAGGAGAACATGGGTATAAATATAATACTTGATATGTTATAGGGAAACCCAACAGGTACAGATGACAGCCAGTAGCAGTTAGAGTGACGGAATAAGATCTGGGAGGTAAAGGTAAAGGTTTCCCTTGCTCAAAAGCCAGTTGAATCTGACTCTAGGGTTGCGGTGCTCATCTCTGTTTCCAAGCTAAAGGGCCAGCGCTGTCCGAAGACATTTCCATGGTCATGTGGTCTGCATGACTAAACGCCGAGGCGCATGGGACGCTGTTACCTTGCAATTTCTTGCTTTCCATCTGCTAGGTTGGCAGGAGCTGGGGCCAGAGACGGGAGCTCACTCCGTCACGTGGCACTCGGGTCTCGAACTCTACCGACCTTCCAGCCTGCAGTTCAGCGTCTTAACCACTTGAGCCACCGCAGCTCCAGGATCTGGGAGACCCGGGTTCAAATCCCCACTCTGCCACAGAAGTTCTCTGGGTGACCTTGGGCCAGTCACACACTCTCAGCCTAACCTACCTCACAGGGTCGTTGTGAGGATAACACGGAGGAAAGAAGGATGGTGTAAGCTGCTTTGAGTTCCCAGCGGGGAGAAAGGGAGGGTATAATAAATGAAGGAAATAAAACAAAATGTCCTGCAGTTGCTCGCAGCCCGATCCACAGACCAACTGAGCCACAGTACTTGAATTAAAAGCAGCTTAGCTTTCAGAGCCCAGAACAACAGCTCTACAGATCACAGCCCCGGGCTGTGGCCACACTGGCTTGTATATTCAAGGCTCCACTGAATCCACAGGGAATTCTAGCATGAAGCCGGCGAGCTGAAGCCTACCCCTGCTACTGTTCATTCCAGTCAGTTTCCTTCTCTAATTGATGAATATTTTAAAAGCCCTCGCAAAGAGTGAACTTGCATTCACAAATAAGTTTGTGTCGCACTCAAGAGATTGCGGTGACGTCAAATCTGAAACTGAACCCACACTGCAGTGCAGTCACTCTCGCACAGCTGAGTTACACAGAGTACTTACCCAGTGCAGTAAGTCCTTCTGATATTGAAGTGAATATATACATTAGTACACGAGGCTCTAGACTGGTAATGAAACTCATATGGTCCTGGGTAAGACACTCCAAGAGTGGGTAATAGGACTGGCTTAGTTTTCGATATTGCTTTGAGTAAGAGAGAGAGAGAGAGAGAAGGGGAGAATAGGGGAGAAATTGTATGAATTATTTAAAAAATATTCCATTAAAATATTAAGATACCTGTAAAGTCATTTTAATATATTCCAGACTATTATTACATCAAACTTCTTCTGCTTTTCATATTCATCCCTGTAAGCTGCATTTATTCTATGCTAACCCCATCACATGTCAAAGTAACATTTTGTACTGCAAATTCAGCTTATTTCTATTTATTAGGTGCCTTTGCATACTTTGTTCTGCTTGCACGGGGTGGGCTACTGAGAGCTGCGGGGAACTGGGAACTTCCGGGCCACGCAGGAATTCTGCAACACACAAAACCTGATGCGTTTACTGCCACAGAATATGCAAGCCTTTGCGATTTACAAAACTGGCGGATCCTTTAAATGTTATCTTATGTTCATACTCTAGACAGATCACGTTCCACTTATCATGATCCCAAATATTAAGCTTAACTGCACAGCAGGAGCTGGCCACTGAATTTGCCATGGGTCACATTATGGCGACTAAGATGAGTGGAGCATCCATTCTTGCTTGAAGCTGTATGAGGAGTGTTGGAGGAAAGGAAAGGAAAGGGGACCGTCCATCTTAAGCCCTCTCTTTCTTGTCAGTGTCAGTCCGTCCCATTTTAGCAAAAACCTACTTCACTTTTTCTAACCACTTCGCCATCCATGGGAAACAGACGTTCGGGATGATTCCAAGAGATAGTGACACCCCCCCCCCCTCTTGGAGCTAGCCAGCGACCCCAAAGGACTTCTGGTTAAAGCATGAGCAGTTGCCCAACACACTCATACAACCCTTTTAAAAATATCGTCCCAGTTTAATGTTGCAAAAATAGAGATGTGTTTCTAGCTTCTGCTGGCTTCCCCCTACTATCCCAGTCTTATTAAAAGGAGCTGAAGGACAGTAGAATTTCCAAAACCCAACAATCTATTCGTTGTGTGGCTTTGCTTGGACAGCTAACCTAAGGATGGCTGAAAGCGTCATAGATACGACATGCCTGTGTCCGTGCCTTGTAATCTAGGGATGGCCCCACCTGCACAAAGTGACACGGCAATGCAACAGTGAAAGTTATTTTGCAGCAGCTACTCGGTAACAATTGCCTCCAATGCATTCCCTTGGTGGTTGTTCAGTCTCCACTGCTGCCACCACTAGTGGGATGGGAAAACAGCCGAAGGTATGTCGGCCGAACACAATCATGCCATTACCCGTTCTCCCTGCTAGAGGAAGGCAGGGAAAGATCTGCTCCGTCAGCACCTTCTCTTCTAGTGGATCCACACCTATGGCTGTAGGGATACTGTGAACACTGTGATGGAGGTGCTGGACTGGGAAGTGGTGATTTCTGCAGGGTCAAATTTGTAGGAAGTGGCGAATGCTGGCTGGAGACCCAACAGTTATTGAAGGGGGGGGCAGGTGGCAGGCCACCTACTTCCTCCTTTTCAAATTGAAAGACCCTCCCCTCCAATTTGGCACTTCTAGTGTCCGCACGTTAATTGCACTTGCAGGGAAGATTCCCAGCAGCTTGAATCTATGCAGCATTTTAAGGGGGGGGGGGTTGTCTTCCCACTTTTTTTTGGCAAGGAGGTGGCTTGCTGGGCATCTGCTTCTTTTTAAAAATTTCACTGAGTTTATTACAACATCTACACAGAACAAGAACAGATCAGCACTGTACAGCTTTTTGATAAGTAAGATGTTGAACATACAAGATGTGTAGAAGGTCATACAAAAATACCTCTCTCTATTATGTTGCATTAGAGAAGTGGGTCACAACACCAAGTTTAAATCAACCACTCTACCAAACGTATCATACCACCTTTTTAATGTATGTAACACTTGTTTAATGTAACACATCTGCTTCTGAACATCTGCTAACATGGCGCAAGGCTATCTCTGCAGAAGAGAGGAAACACGCGTCTATCCTATAACAGGTTACGGCATCAGCTCTTGTTTGCTGTGGCTTGAATAACATCCTCCTCCCCAGTTTCCCAGAGTCTTGTATATATTCATTAAGAACAAAAATATTAAACGACTCATAGTCATATGCAATGCTCCCTCTAACCTGTGGAGTCTTGTGAGCAAAAATCCTACTTTGTGAGTTACTGGCACGAAAGTTGTGAGCGAGTAATGTGGCTGCTGCATAAATTAGTTTCCTCTGGAGCCATCCTTCCTGAGCTAAGGCAAAAACATGTGAGCCGGAGGCTTAAAAACTGTGAGCTTAGAGGGAACACGGGTCATATGCACTGAAAGAACCACTGACTCGATCCAATACTGGGGTTTCAGTGCTGGCACGAGAGCACAACCCATTTCCCCCTAAGATTTCCAGGCGACCTGAATAACTAGGACGCCAGAAACAAAAGCCAGTTTGGTGTAGTGGTTAAGTGTGCGGATTCTAATCTGGGAGAACCGGGTTTGATTCCCCACTCCTCCACTTGCACCTGCTGATGTGACCTTGGGTCAGTCACAAGCTCTGGCACAGCTGTCCTTGAAAAAGAGCAGTTTGTGTCAGAGTTCTCTCAGCCCCACCCACCTCACAGGGTGTCTGTTGTGGGGAGGGGAAGGGAGAGGAGTTTGTAAGCCGCTCTGAGACTCCAAGTGAAGGGCGGGGTATAAATCCAATCTCTTCTTCTTCTTAACAAACATGGCCCGTTTTTGTTAAAGGGTTGTCAGAATCAAATTACACATATGGGTGAGGGTCACCAAATATTATACATGATCATAAGTTCATACACAAGAGAACTTTAAAAAACACATCACAACAAAATCTGGAAATGAGGGTATGGGGAGCTAAACTCTTCCTCTTCTTTCATCCTACTTTCATCGTGTTTCTTCCATTCTAGCTCAATAAAGGTATAGTGAGTAGTAAGGTAAGGTACAGTAAGGTAAGGTCGAGGAAGGGGCCGGGTTTAGCTCCCCATACCCATGGGCTCATGTTTTAAAATGAAAACACAGCTCCTACTTTTAGACCCATGTATACACATGGAAACCTCCGTCACGTCTAGCTTGATTCTCAATGCGTTAACTCATTCATTCCAGAAGCCGCAATAAGGCAGTGGACCAAACGAGACCACAGCAAACAGCAAGGTGGGGCTCGATTTATACTCCTCGAAAGAGCAAGGCAATCCTCCTGCCATTCGTGAGGGCTGCTGCAGACACGCAAAATAACTGAGCCAATTCTTGGCTTATCCTGATGTCATTTTAAATATCCTGAGGTAAACCATTTATCACTTGAGGTAATCATGACTTTTCTTAATTGTAGGAATGGAAAAAAATTCAGGTAATCAAGACTAAAAACAAAACAAAAAATTGCATTTGAGGTATTCTAGATTCCCTCCCCCGCCCGTCTCTTAGTTTTAAGCCTTTGGTGGTGACTAAATATTTTGCATAAAGACTCCCAAGATGAGTAATTGCTTACTAGTAAGTCACTGTGGGATACTGAGAGAAGCATTTTGACAAAGGCCTGAAGTACATTGTCAAAGTGGTTGTCCCCGTACAACTTGAAGACGCCAAAGCTGACATAATTTCCACACAAGGCAGATTTGAGCGCAGAATAACAGATGGAGATACCCTTGAGTTTCAGCGGATAAACTTGATCTTTCGACAGAGTCCCAAGGGTCAGGATCTGATTACCTGTTTGCGAGGGGTGGGAGGAAGAAAGAAAAAGGGAAATTGATGTAAGAAACTGAAAATCCTGATAACTCTGGTCACTTAACATTTTTATTTCACATACATTTTTGTTATTGAGAAGATGCACTTCAAATTTTATATTACGGAATAGTTATAATGACATTATAAAGCAATCATATAAATACATTTCAACGGAAGTTGCATAAAACTATAAGGCAGGGGCACTATCTCTGAGCTTGGCTCTGTATGCTGGGCCTCGCAAAGGTCTCATATTCTAGGGAAGAGCACAGCATCGCTTCAGTGTATTAATATACGTACCTATACACGGGACATAAACACAGATACTTCCTTTGCAAAGTCAAACTCTTGTGCCAGGCTACAAAGGCAATCGACTCTTCTAGATCGTCAGTGCTCTTCTGCAACAACAATGCAATTCTTTCCTAGTTGGAGCGAATGCCTATCTGGAGCTCACCAAGACGTATGGGTCTTTTTAATGGTGCCAGGCTCAAAACCCATTTCATGATGACGGACCTCAAAGCACTTAAAAAAACAATTTCCCTTTAGATAATGCAAGGTGGGAAACGCTTTAAATGTTTCACTCGTAAAGATAATGTTAAAAAGTCTATGAATATTCTATCCCAGTGTTTCTTAAAGGGGGATCCTGCAGACCTCACCCTCAGGGTATGCAGAATGGGCATCGGAGGAACATTTAGAGTACTGCTGCCAGTGCCAGCTCAGACTAGGCCGGGCAAAAGATACTTCCTCCGGTGCTCCCCACACACAGGATCTCTGGTCGGTTGTGATGGGGTCCTTCTGGTGTTTGTGGACATTGATGATGTACTATTTTCCCAGGAAGATGAGAAGGCCTTTGCAGCCACCTCTGATACTTTTCTGGTGGGGCCCTCTTTGTAGGCACCTGAGGAGGGATAAGGATGGAACAGGAACAAAGAGGGGGGCTCGGGCAGCCAGAAAGCAATTTCCTGTTGGGCGGCCTAGCTTCCTCAGCCCTCGGTGGTGCTGCTGTGAGAGAAGAAAGAAGATGCCCAGGAGTTTCCCTGCCCCACATCATGATGGTCGGAAATTCCCAAAAGATACCAGTCAACTCCCCCTTCTTTGGCAGAGCCCACCCCTAGTGCTACTGCTAATAGGGCTGCCAGGTCCCCCCGGGGGGGGGGCTGTTGCCCACTCTAGAGGCCCCCAACTGGCCGGCCCAGATCCGGCTGCCGGGGAAACCCACCCCCAAAGTGCCGGAGTTGCAATGATACCATAGAGTTTTAAAGCCGAACGCTAGAGCATCCCTCGACGACGTGCCCGGCATAATGACGTCACTTCTGGGTGACCTCATTGCAGCACAAGCATGAAGCTCCCGGACATGGATTATCCACTGGCTTCAGAAATATAAGCCCATGCCTTTTTTTCTGGGGGAACACACTGGAATAGAGTTCCAGAACCTCTTTGACAAAATTCTTTTTAAAATGTTTAAAAGTTCATGAGTTTTCAGTATACAGATTGAAAACTTCATTCCCCTCTTGTGAGTTCTGGCACCTCTTTTTCCAGGGGGGAAAAAGCCCTGTATAAGCCTTAACGTATGCTGGTAAATAATTTCTTCCAAACCAAATGAAAATATTGCTTTAGAAATTTTGCACAATATTCTGAGCACAGTCAAGGACATCACAGGACATGATTTAACATCCAGCCCTCAAATGATCATTCTTGGATATCTAAAAGTTGTTCTAGATGGCCACGAACCTTGGCTGCAAAGATCTGCACTGCTTCATTTTAGCAGAAGGCCTGCCTTCCGCCTGTGGTTTTGGAAAACCGGCTCTATAGCTAAAGTCCAAATGGATGTATTTCAGAAGAAGTACAATAATCCCACAAACTGATGAATCTGAAGATAAGACGGATTTTATTTATCCATTATCGGAATTATTGCGAGATAACATTTAACCATATGTCAGGGGTTTTTTTGGATGTTGTAATTTGCTTACTAATTTTAATGGGTTAATAAGCCATTACTGTTCCTTCTTTTCCTTTTCTCTTAAATCTTCAGCTGTTTAATACTTGCTACTTCACGCTTCTAACCATTTATTGTTCCAATACTTTCACAGTTCTGGTCTTATTATTGGTTGTATTCCTTTTATGGCTTTGCAGCAACACGCCAATAATCCCTTCCCTAATTAAAAAAAGAGTCACATGTGTACTGCTGTCCAGACATTAGCCTTTGCATCACTCAGTGACAAAGAATGTCTTAAAAGCCACATCAAATGAAAAGCAAGTGCCATTTTATTTATTTTCCAGTGAATGTTTATTAAAACCGGTCGTTAAATCAAGGTCTCCTGGCCAAGATTTTCATTTACAATTTTAATCAGCGATTTAAAGTGGCTTCGTTTCAGTCAAAATTCACTCTGCTAAAGAGCTGCCAGGACGGACAAGTGCTGTCCAGCCTGACCTGTCTTCAACAATTTCACCAGAACTATGGTTGGATCCTATGACATTGTTCCCCTTGCTCTTCTCTTCAACCGCTGCTGGGGCTTTCCTCCTCTGCAGTGCATGCTTCCGCTACTGCAAGCACTTCCACGAGTGCAAAATCAGTGTAGTTTTTTTTCCCTCTGAGCCTTCATGCACATGGCAGCACTAGTGGCAGAGGAAGCAAGCACCACAGCAGAGGAAAGCCTCTGCAGTAACCAGAGAAGGGCGAGGGGAACAATGTCATAGGATCCAATCCTGAAGTGTGTGAAGGTGTGTGAAGTGTGTGAAGGTGTGTCTTTCCAAGCAGATAAAGGGTATTTGCCAGGGAGCTGTAGCTTCTTGCCATGTGTCCACAGCCTGCTGTCACTGCGAGCGTACAGGAAAGATCACAGTCCAAGTTTCTTGGCTCAAGATGTTTCCCTTTCCCTAGAATGCATTAGGAGTGCAACTGAAGAATATGTTTAACAGCCATGTAACATCTTTTACACCCCTGTTGATGCAGTTTCCTCACTATACCACAGCACAGGTTTGATTCCTCACTCCTCCCCATGCAGCTACTGGAGTGACCTTGGGTCAGTTACAAGTTCTTACAGAGCTGTTCTCTCACGAGCATAGAGATGTAAAATTTCCAGAAATTTTGAAGCTCGGGAAAAAACCCGTTTTTTCCCCAGTTTTTTTTCCAGAAAAAAACGGAAATTTTTGGAAAAATTGAAAAAAATGCTACATTAGCATTTCTTTTGTCTTTTCTAGATTGAAAGTCATTCTGTTACTTTAGGAACATAAAATATGACTATGGACATTTTTACTTGGCATGAAATTATCACAAAAAGCATTTTAAAAATATAGTGTATCCAAACAATTATTACAAACAGAATACCCACCCACATGCAAAAACAAAACTGAAACCTTTTTATTTTCTTCTGACAATAGCACCTCCTAAAGGAAGAAATGCATCTTGTTCTTGCATTGGAGAGTTCAGTTTGTAACCTAGGACTTGCTTGTCCTCAGTGCACAGAAATTAGATCAATCTGATACCATTATATATTTTAGAAATGATTTGGAAAATATTTGAACACCTTGTCTTAAAATATTTTATTAATCATGTTAAAATAAAACGTTCCATAATCAATTTTTTCTTTTCTTTTTTCAATTTTTCCAACTTTTCGGGGAAAAAACCAAAAAAGCTTCAGGGAAAAAAACGGGAAAAAAACGTTTCCCCCCCCGAATTTTTCCGGTTTTTTTCCGGGCCTTCACATCTCTAGCATGAGTCAGCAATGTGATGCGGTAGCGAAAAAGGCAAATGCGATTTTGGGGTGTATCAACAGAAATATTGTTTCCAGATCACACAAAGTGGTGGTGTCACTTTACTCTGCTCTGGTTAGACCAGTGAAGGGCGGGGTATAAATCCAATCTCCTCCTCCTTCTCCTCCTCCTCCTGTCAGTGAGGAAGCCATGCTGCCAAGGGAATCAACACTCCCATGACTAGCTCACAACCTTAACTGGGCAGAAAGCAAGGATCTTCTCTCTGTTGAAACCTAAAGTGGCCAGCTCAAACCCCACGAAGCCGCTGAACTAATCAACTACCTTGTTAAGGAAGCAGAAGAGTGTCCATGTTGAAGGTTTCAGGAGATCAGACAGAAAACGTCTCAAAGTGCTCAAGGGCAGAAAGGAAGTGCTGTTTCGGAAGTTGGATAACAGGCAGGCAAAGGGAAAATAGTGGGCTACCTTCCGTGCACCATCCATTCCCAACAAAATAGTATTTCCAAAAGTGCAGCCTCATCCATCACATGTCCTTTCTTGGAAAGTCTATGATGAATAATAGTTCCAGGTGGTCAGCCGTGTTGGTCTGAAGCAGTAGAACAAATGTAGAGTCCAGTGGCACCCTTAAGACCAACGGAGGTTTATTCAAATACTATTTGAAAAAGTGTGCATGCACACGAAAGCTCATACCTTGAATAAACCTTTGTTCATCTGAAAGGTGCCACTGGACTCAAACTTTGTTCTTATGAAAAATAATGTGATCCCCTCGAATTCTGTCAATACAGCTGGCAAAAGCCTGGGCTTCAGGACTTTTGATGGCAAAGAGTGACATAAAATCTCACTCCTCTCTGTTTACCTGGAGGAGTTTTTTGTTTTTTTTAGTCTGCAGGTCTTTAAACTTTCGATAATGCACTGTCAATTATGCCTCTGAAATACTTTGCCTCTGTCTTGGAAGGCACACAGGGTTATATAGGCATCATGTACCCCGTATGCTATCTGGATGAGTTCCTATTAACAGGGTGGCTGGCACAGACGGCTGCCAACACCTCACCTCTCAGTACAAGTGTTATAGCCTTAATGCACAGCACAGAAATCCACAATGTGCTAAGAAGTATTAGCGACTGCCTTGTAGGAAAAAAAAGCACTTAAGAATGAAAAATGGAAAATAAAAGTATCTCTTTGGATGGTAAGTCTGGTGCAATCACTAGACCTGAATAAGGGCTCCCAAAGCATCCAAATCAAATAAATTGTTGACAACAGGTCAGCTCAGCTTACTTAATGGTATCACTGGCCGAATCCTTAAAAAGCTAACAAAAACAACAGCTGGTTTTGGGGTGATATTAAAATAAGCCAGCATTCATCAACCGTTGGACCTAGCAACTCGCAGGCCTGCAGAACATTCACACTACAAGGGCTCTGTCCAGAGGAGCAAGGGATAAAAACGGGGCACAAAAATCCATCCCGTTATTAAAATTGGCAATTTGTTAAAAATTAATTATACTTATTACCCAGCGAAGAACAATTTAACTTAAAAGAAAAGATTTTATTAAGTTGCTAAGGTTGGAACGGATTACAACACTAAGCTTTACACCATAGATGTTCTAGAAGCAATTTAAAGCTCATTAGAAATAATGTCCCTGGCTACTGGAAAATGTGGTAAAACGTAATCCTCACCCAAATGTTACCTGGGCTATGAGAGCAGGAAATTGTTCTGTGCTACTGTGGGCTAACCTTGACGCTGACCCTGAACAGTAACTGCTAGAACAGCTGAAAGCTGCAACAAAATTAAAAACTTACATCAAAGTATATCATGACAGAATGTAGATAAATAAAAAAGAGCATATTGAAAATATTATTTTCCTGTCAGTCTTCCAGAACAGTGAGGGAGAAGGGCTACTAAAAACGCAGGGCTCCGCTCACGTACACTAGAATGGTACCCATTTTAGGGTCTAGAACAAATCCCTTTCACCTCCTTGGGCTCTTGCTTTAGCACATCTGAATCTGTGTTTGCACTGATATCTGGATACATCCCCTCACGCTCACACGGAATAAATCCACGCTGTCCCTTATGACATATCACTAGATCAAGTCCTGTGTATTTTCCTGTGCAGATCCTCTTCCTTCATTGCTGGTATTTTCAACACCAGGCATGACAGTCCCCACCAAAGGCCAAGCACTCCATGGAGTGGTCACAGGACAAACCCGGACAGTCAAGAACATGATGTTCTCGAAAGGCAAACAAAGCCCGTTCAGGGGAATGTGGTGACACTTCCACCCTTCCTTTTGCAGTAATAGCTGGAAAACAAAATCATCAAAATTGGGGGGGGGGGCACACAGGTTACTAAAGCTGCCAGTGACTTCTTGACTCGCTTCTGCATCCTGTTCTTGAAGAGGCAAAATGGTGATACCACAGAGGCAAGAAGAAGAGGTGGCGGCAGCAGCAGCAGCAGTGGAACCATAAAGATGCTACTAAAAAAAAACAAACGGTGATGGGAACAGGAAGACATGAAAAAATGACATTAAACCAGATTTATTTAAAGGGGCTTATGAGGCTGTGGGAAAAGCCAGGAGGGAAGATGACATCTTGGGAACGAACCTTTGTTGTCTAAACGTAATATTTATTTGGCTATTAAATGCACATAAATTTGACACAGCACGCCAAATGTGAGGTAAATAAAATGCTGTTTTGGTTGCTATGAAGTAAAAGGGAAATTTCATTCATTTATGAATCAATCTCCTTTTCCACAGACTGTGGGGCAATTTGCACCAGGATACTTCTCCCAGGAACCAGGCTCTCACACAGGAATCCTGAGGGGGGGAACCCCCCCCCCAGCTTGTCAGACAAGAGGACAACATTTGAAAAGCACAAGTCTGAAGACTTTGCCTCAAACCAAGAAAACAGGCAACCTGAAAAAAGCAAAGGACAGTCCTCCTGCAAGAAGGGTCCACCTTGTGGATCCGGATTGGGTGTCAAGGCGGCATTAAAAAGTTTTAAATAAAATTAACAAAGAAGACGTTCCTTCCCCTAACACATGGACACTCTGGATTTTGAATCTAGCATAGAGATAGAAAAAGCCCTTATATGGAATTGGTTTTTCACTCTAACGCCCAACAATAAAACAGGTGGAATTTTTACTGGTTTTGGTTGTAAATTTCTAGTCTTTCTATCTCTCTGAAAATAATTTTCTTACACGCCCCGGGAAATGCTGATCGCCACTTTGGGGTCAGGAAGCAATTTTTCTCCAGACCAGTTTGGCCGGGGATCCTGGAGAGTTTTTTTTGCCATCTTCTGGGCATGGAATAGGGCAGAAGGAGACAGTAAATTAGAATAATAGAATAGAATCATAGAATCATAGAGTTGGAAGGGACTTCCAGGGTCACCTAGTCCAACCCCCTTCACAATGCAGTAAATTCACAAATACCTCCCCCCCACATCCCCAGTGACCCCTGTTCCTTGCCAGGCCGGGCAAGGGCCAAAAAAACCCTAGTCGAGCCTAAGCGGATATCCCTCAGGCCAGGGACCACTAGGAGATATTCTAATAAAGTATATGTCAAAATAAGTCAATGTGATAAAGGACAACAAAAACAGTGAATGAAATGATAAAACAGGAAAGATGCCTCACACAGTATATTGTCTTTCTTCAAATGCTTTTTTGTTGCTATATGAATGAGCCTAGGGTGTCCTAGGACTCGCAGGGCTCCCTTTCTCCCCCCCCTTACAAGCCAACTAATGGAAGAAACCATAATTTGTCATTAAAATACATTTGAGGTTACTTCCTTAGATGACATCATTCTAGTTCCCCTCAGTTTCCCACATGGGTTCTCCCTGCTCGGGACAAAACAGCCACCATCTTTTTTTTTCACCTTCCCACCATATTAACAATGATTGATAGGAATATCACTGCTAAAAGGATGCCTGGCATTGTGTCAGTCATGCATAAACACTGTAAAAGGAGCAAATGAATTGGGAATGCAGGCCATTTGAAAGGCTCACAATGACAAACAAAGAAAACCCAAGAGGGAACATGTGTATGCATTCCAGCTAAGCTCCTTCCTGCCTGTTCCTGATTCTTCAGGTCAGCCACTTTAGCCTTGATGGAAGAAACGGTTTCCCAAGAGTTCAAAACCCATTGCGCTAAGTGATACGGCCATCACTTCTGTCCAGTAGGCAGTCATAAATATGACGTGCCACCAAACCAACTCTCTACCTTCGTATATTACAGCGGCATTTAAATAGCAATGTGTTTCTTACTGGGTTTGTTTTGCAAGGTTGTAGGTTTCCCTTTAAACTTTCAAACTCTATGAGGACAAAGAAGTAGAATTGAGACACACCATCTAGCTTCACTCTGTGGGCCTCCTTCTCTCGGCGGCCAAATGCTTAGGGCAGCTTGATTCTCTTGATTGCTTTGTCATCCTGCTGTTCAGATATGCCTGTCATGCTCAGACGCTGGGGTGCTTGTCTTTCAAAAGGAGTTCTCTCTCACAGGAGATTTCTAAATATATACCTGTACTAAGCACACAGTCTTCTTATTTATTTAATAGTGGGTAATTGGGTTAATTGGACTAGGATGTGCAGGTTTTTGATTTTCCATAATTCAATTGCAACTTATTAGCTGTAAAAAAAATGCAAGGCATCGATTCAGCAGGCTTTTCAAGCCCACTCTGGAGCACGATACTAATACTGTGTCATCAGCATATAATAATAGGGGCACATGTACAGAGCCACGTTTAGGGCTATGGCAGTCGGCTCCTACTAAACTCGGGGCAAGATAGTTGAGGAAAAGAGTAAATTAAAAAGGAGCTAAAATACAATCCTGTTTAACTCCTTTATTGGAAAGGATTTTCAGGGTTATCTTACCTGCTAAGGAGCATTTGACTTGACAGGTGGTAGAGGTGTATAACTTTTTAATGAGCATAAGGAGTCTCTTGTCAATGTTCATTTGGTTTAGTTTAGCGAGCCCAAAGTAATTCCCTATCAATTGAGCCAAACGCTCCCTTAAGGTCTAAGGTCTTAGAAAGCAACATACAATTTCTAGTTACTTCTCTTAGTATATTTATTGACCGAATGGGATAAAATAGTGCAATGATCTAATGTAGTTTTCCCCTGACAAAAGCCCCTCTGTTCCAGGCCCAAAATTCTCTGCTGTGTCATCCAGAGGGTAAGCTTAGATAGAAAGTGTTTAGCATATAACTTTCCAACTGAGTCAAGAATTATGGGTTTAATCCAGTGACGCACTTTGTGCAAAGATTGTGGATCTTCCCCAGTTTCCTCCAAGATGTTCCTTCTGGCCGTCAGAAGGTTGGTACCAGCGGGGGCATGTGTGTGTGGTCACAGGACCCAGATGGAACAACCACCATACAGGTTAGGAGGGGGAGATGCATCAAGGAGGGCAACACTGTCAATACTCCCTCTTTTGCCAGCACGACACTGCTGACAGGGGAGACAGGAATGATGATTCATCTCTTTCCCCCTCCTGACTACAGCCCCCCACAGCCAACACAGTTAATATTACTCCAAATGGGTCTGCAACCCCGGGAATCCACTTTCCTAGGATTGGAGGGAAATCAGGGAGGATCTGAGACCATCACGTCCTTCACTGACGTATCACTGGATCCAACCTGGTTATTTCCAATTACTTCTAAAAATGTCCTCCGTCGAAGCCCTAAGAACTTAAAACTTTACAAGAATTTTGCTTTGAGAAATTCAACGTAGGTTTAGAAGATCTACATCTAATAACTAAATGAACATTTAAAAAAACCCTGCATTAACCAGCAATTTGCACAACTGATCTACTTTCCAGAGCTATTCTAAAACCATCAGTTCTCACAGTAGCAGCTGTGAATATCAATATCTTTGGGAGCTGAATCCTTTTTAATTAAAAAGAGGCAGGCCTTTACTTTCTAAATAGTCAAAGAAAGAAAACATCAACAGATACTCACCGTAAGTGCAAATCATCTTACTCGCCTCCCTGAAGAGGAGAATTCCATTAGGAGATGACACATCAAAATTTAAACGCTGTGATCTGGGGAGGGAAAATTGAGCAGCAATATATATATATGTACACACATACATACACACACACACTCTCACACATTCCAATGAAACACAGTTTTACATTTCCTAATTTGGAATATAACAAAAAACTGTCCTGGGGGATCAAATCAATGTCCAGTTAGTCTATCAGATGCCTGCAGGAAGCTCACTGATAGGAAGCAGCTCTCCTCTTCTCATTTCCAGCACACTTCTCAAAGATACACTGCCTCTGATCACAGAAGTTCCATTTAGCTACCATAAATACCTGCTGATTGACTTATTACCCATGAAGTTGCCTAATCCTCATATATCTCTCCCTTATATATAATTGAGTAAGACGCAGGGTCATGCAGCGGAGAGAAAATGCACACCAACAGTGTTTGGAGGCTTGCGCTGTCCATCAGAAGCTTCCCCAGCTTCCATTGGCCGTGTTGCCTACGTCCCACCTCAGAATACTCCCCCCTCCCCCCGCCCACCTAGCCAGGGCTGGAGGGAATCAGTGGAAGGCCGCCGCGGGCAGCTCATCACCGCTCGAAGCGGCCGGATTCCCCTCCTTTATCGCACGCCTGTTGTCCCACCTCCCCTGCCCACCCCCCACCCCCCCGGCTTCAAAGACCCTTCGGAGCCCTACAGGCTTCCGGGGACAGTAGGCGAGGGGCAGCGGCGCTCAGCCAACCCCCGCTGGCCTCTTTTTGCCGCTGCACCCCACCTTCGCCAGCTTTCGG